>NW_013667702.1:71361-83126 GCF_000517525.1 Limulus polyphemus
CGTAATGCTGTGAGTTACAAGTAAGGCATTCTGTTCGTAATGCTGTGAGTTACAAGTATGGCATTCTGCTCGTAATGTTGTGAGTTACAAGTAAGGCATTCTGCTCGTAATGCTGTGAGTTACAAGTAAGGTATTCTGCTCGTAATGCTGTGAGTTACAAGTAAGGTATTCTGCTGTGTTTTAAATGGAAGACATCCTGCTGATAATGCTGTGAGTTACAAGTAAGGTATTTTGCTTATAATGCTGTGAGTTACAAGTAAGGCATTCTGCTCGTAATGCTGTGAGTTACAAGTAAGGTATTCTGCTCGTAATGCTGTGAGTTACAAGTAAGGTATTCTGCTGTGTTTTAAATGGAAGACATCCTGCTGATAATGCTGTGTGTTACAAGTAAGGTATCTTGCTTATAATGCTGTAGGTTACAAGTAAGGTATTCTGCTGTGTTTTAAATGGAAGACATCCTGCTGATAATGCTGTGAGTTACAAGTAAGGTATTTTGCTTATAATGCTGTGAGTTACAAGTAAGGTATTCTGCTGTGTTTTAAATGGAAGACATCCTGCTGATAATGCTGTGAGTTACAAGTAAGGTATTTTGCTTATAATGCTGTGAGTTACAAGTAAGGTATTCTGCTTATAATGCTGTGTGTTACAAGTAAGGCATTCCGCTCGTAATGCTGTGAGTTACAAGTAAGGTATTCTGCTTATAATGCTGTGTTTACAAGTAAGGTATTCTGCTGTGTTTTAAATGGAAGACATCCTGCTGATAATGCTGTGAGTTACAAGGAAGATATCCTACTCTGTACTGAGTTGTCGTTTTTTTTCCCCCTGTTGCCATTGGATCTGATTTCGTTTTGATAGAGGATAAATGACCGACTTTGCTGCACCTGTCGTCATAGCCTACATGGAATAGGAATTTGCTTTGAGATATGGAAGTTCGACCCCATAAAACACTCGCACCTGGGACCACTTTGAGGGATGTATTCTACTTTCACGTCATGCACCAGACACACAACACAGTGAAACATCTGGGCAAACTTTGTAAAACTGTGTTAGTCGCTCCAGTAGACATGCTCGCTATTAAAGTGGCCATAAACAGCCTAAAACTAATTGTTGGTAGTACAGAATTAAGATATTGCCTTAACATGGGAAAAACAAGTTTATAACAAACTTAAGAAATATAAGTTGTGGAAAGTATACATTTTTTACATAAATTATACAAATACACATTAAAAAATGCTGTAACACACTCATACATATACACGTGTATATATATGAATAAATGGTGTCGTATGGTAGCAGCTTCATATGTTCACAGCACATGTAACACGATGAAGGGACGTAACTTGGTCAGAGTTAGGTACAACATATTAAAAGCCTTAGTGGAGTAGTTTTATGCTTATGCAGCTTCGTGTGACGTGTCAGAAGCTTTAGTGGAGCACTTTCATATTGCACAGCTTGGTGTGTCAAGGGCCTTATTGGAGCACTTTTATATTGTACAGGTTGGCGTGTCAAGGGCCTTAGTGGAGCACTTTTATATTGTACAGGTTGGCGTGTCAAGAGCCTTAGTGGAGTAGTTTCATATTCCACAGCTTGGCGTTTCAAGAGCCTTAGTGGAGCAGTTTCATGTTCCACAGCTTGGTGTGTCAAGGGCCTTAGTGGAGCAGTTTTATATTGTACAGGTTGGCGGGTCAAGGGCCTTAGTGGAGCAGTTTTATATTCCACAGCTTGGTGTGTCAAGGGCCTTAGTGGAGCAGTTTTATATTGTACAGGTTGGCGTGTCAAGGGCCTTAGTGGATTTGTTGTTGTTGTTTGTTATTAAGCACAAAAGCTACTAAAGGGCTATCTGTGCTCTGTGCACCACAGGTATCGAAACCCGATTTCTAGCGGTAGAAGTCCGCAGATAGACCGCTGTGCCACTGGGGAGCGCTTTAGTGGAACAAGTTCATTTTTTCACAACTTATTGTGTCACGTAGTGGAACAGTTTTAAGTTTAAACTTTAGAGCATACAGCAAGTGTATGGGGGGGGGGGAGCAGTTTCACACCTTTTCAGCGGGTATGTTATAATTTTGGCTTAAGTAGGCAACAAGATCCATTTCTTCAATCGTACAAGTTATAGTTTAGCTATGGTTTCAAAATAACTGCTAATATTTTTTATTCCTCTTTTATTCGATCCAATGTAGGATACTTTTCACTGAAATATATTACTTAAAAAATCATCTTATTTTAAATTTTGTACTTAAACGTAAAACACGAAATCAAAAACACCAAGAACTTTCATAAGTTTTACATTCCTTTACAGCTCCTTATTGTTTTTGCAGCTATTCGTTTATTAGATTGTCAACTATATTTGCAAAGCTAAGACATTGTCACAATGTATAAAATGGAGAAAAGTAAGCTTATTAAACGTTTTGTAAATATTTTCGGAAGTGTATACTTGAACTGTTTAACTGTGTTTTATCTTCTCTGAAATATTTGTATATTATGTAATTAGAATATGTTTGTAAGCTTTGAGATAATACTAACTTGATGAAGTTACAGTATTTTAAATTAAGAGCACAACTTTTATAGACCAACTCAGAAATGCAGGAGGCAAATTTAAAGTGTTGACGGGCAACAAGGTTTATTTCACTGAGCGAAGCGAGGGAATATGTGCCACAGACACACCTATTAAGGCCGGGTTACAAGGCTCGGCCTTAGGACCCTGGAAGCTCTTGGGTTGTGGATTTGATTTTATACGTCATCTTGCTTTTCCTGGGAGTAACCTACCTAATTTTGGTGCATTTTAACTGGGACAAACTGAAAATTAGGGGGTGAGGGAGGGGGGTCACACATACCCCGCTTCGTATACCACTGTAACTCATGTTATCATTTCCTGTATATTTTCTTTGTTTTCAGAAATAGACTCGCGACATTTCGTCACACTTCTGTCAATCATTTTGTTGCAGAGGGCGCAGCAACATGCATACATACGCAAACACACACACATAGTACTGAAAAATTACAAATACTTAAAAATATGAAGCATAACAATTTCTACACCGTGATCGTTGCTGTTTTGATTTATATGACTCATCAGCTCAGCGAGATCGATCAATGATATAAGGGAAACGAAGTTGGATACAAAATGAGCGACAGATGTACAGTATTTACCCAGTAGAAGTATTCAGACTAGCTCGATTATGATAGCAGATTTCGACATGTTTCACAATTATTATTCTTTTGTTTCTTTGTTTTGAATTTCGCGCAAAGCTACACGAGGGCTATCTGCGCTAGCCGTCCCTAATTTAGCAGTATAAGACTAGAGGGAAGACAGCTAGTCATCACCACCCACCGGCAACTGATGGGCTACTCTTTTACCAACGAATAGTGGGATTGACCGTCACATTATAGAGCCACCACGGCTGAAAGGGCGAGCATGTTCGGTGGGACGGGGATTCGAACCCGCGACCCTCAGATTGCGAGTCGAGCGCCCTAATCACCTGGCCATGCCGGGCCTGTTTTACAATGAACTAGAAACTTTGATAAGTATCATTGTCCTAAGCCTTTTCGGAGTAACAAATTTAACAGAAGAACGTCAACGTCGTTTAAGGCAGACACGAAACAACTTAACAAATACAACTCATCAACTCGTCAGTTTCTCAAGACTTCGATTTCTTTTCTATGCTTGTTTGTTTGTTTGTTTTTAATTAAGCACAAAGCTACACAAGGGCTATCTGTGCTCTGCCCACCACGGGTATCGAAACCCGGTTTCTAGAGTTGTAAGTCCGCAGACATGCCGCTGTGCCACTGGGGCTTTTCTATACTGCAGAAATTGATGTAGACGCTCCTGCCAACGCTTCCGACTCTGCTCCGATTACTCGCTTAATAAAACATGCATGACTGTGATGACGTTGTTGGCGACACTCGCGTAAACAAATCAAACCTTCCATTTTCTAATGCGGGGTATAGTTTGAATTAAGAACCGTTTCATTATTAAACAGTTCAGAATATTGTTTATAGCCATCGTAGTTCGATTACGGAAAGACTGAACACATATATATATATATATATTTAATTATTTATTTCTGTACGTGTACACGTCTATAGTTTAATACACATTGAACGGCACACGACCATAAAACTCGTGCATATTTTACATATGTAAATAAAACATATGCATAATATATATAAAAGTTATCCAGCTACAAATGCGTTTTGATGGAAACTTTCAACTTTTTGGAAATAAAAATTAACAACAGAGTCATGTATGACTCTTGAAATTACGTCTATGCACAAAGTAGATTTTCTTTAAAAAAAAAAAGGACACAAAACAGAAACAGAAAACTATTTAGTTGAACTCCCTTAGGATTAAGTTTCAAACTAATACTTCATCCAATTTCATTGGCTTAGGGAAAACAAGTTTATAGCAAACAGAAATCATAGAAGTACATATATATTTATATATACACATACCTATGTATACATGTATATACGAGTAAGTGAATGAAATATAAATGGGCTTGAAGGTGAAAAGGATGTATATATAGATATACATATACATGTATACATAATGCACGTACAAGACGAACTTTACAGATCGAGGTGAAAACAGATAATATTGTTAAGTTTAAAATAAATCCTCACGATCCGGAATGATAAAAATTTTTTTTTCATAAACTGCAGCTATTACATGGCCTAAACCAGCCACTTCTCGTTGTTTTTATAGTGCTCATCATGTTCTCACAATCCATGTAGAACAGGTAAGAAGTACAGTACTTACAGTCGGGTTGGAACGATCGAAAATCAATCCTCAGGCGAGTGGATAACGCAGCAAATTTTCAGCAAGAGGACACAGGATTGAATCCTAGCCACAACCAGCACAGAAAATAATCCTTCTCAAGATTCCCGGAAGATGGTAGCAGCAGAAACGTAGGATAGAAACTAGTTATTAATTAATCACAAGTTAAGAAGTTAATTAATTAGACTTAAGTGATCGTATATAGGCTACTAACCATGACAATGGAGTAAGGAGTAATTATTGATAGCAAGCTGTACATAGCCGTCACTAATGTTGAACTAACAATTGATAGCAAGCTGTACATAGCCGTCACTAATGTTGAACTAACAATTGATAGCAAGCTGTACATAGCCGTCACTAATGTTGAACTAACAGACTAGATTCCCAACAGCATCACCGCCACTTTTGGGATTTCATGGTCACTCTTATAACGCACTCATTACCTCAAAGTGCAGACCGCATTTTCTCGGCAAATGGTCGCGAACCCTGAATCCTCGGATTCACAGTCCAGGGTTCGCATCAGAACAAATTTCGGGAGGTAAAAGATTAAATAGAGGTAAAAGTATCGCTCACATACTACTCATCAAATATGAAATTCGTATCAATTTTTGCACCCAAATATCAGTAAGCTTAGGAGTATCATCTTTTTATAAGGCCGGATTCTTTAAAGTAGGAGTCTGTGACATACTGGCGATAAATTTCAACAATAAACGGACAGCACACAATCCACTTGTTTTAGAATAATATATATTCAAAACAAGTCAAACGCATGTACAAAAATTCGTTACACTAACGGTTACTACAGTTGAATATTGAGCTTCAAATAGTTCTCTTTTTCGTCAAAAGTCCACACAGGCTGTTTCAATTACCTTAGAACCAAATTATCAATACGAATCCTTTCTTCTCTTTCTGTTATCACAATACAATCAGTGATAAAGCCACTTACCTTACCCGTGGGTTACCACAGTTGTATCCAGAGTTTTCAATAATTGTCTCCTTTTCGTCAAAATCCACACTTCAATTTCTTTAGAACACCTTTTGACAAGACAAATTCTTCTTTATCTCTGTTATTACAATGCCAGCTGTGAAACTTTCACTTTAGAAATCGCCCGTTATGGCTAAACTGATAATCACGCAGTCTAACTTCACTTTTTACTCTTTTACTTTCACTGACTTAACTTAGTTCCTCTCTGTACTTGCACGTATTTATAACACGCGACAGAAAAATCTAGAAATATCTAGCCCTCTAGAAGCAACAATATTAAACATAACGAGAAAATCTTAGAAGCTTCGAATAAGATGACGTCAACAATATTACAAAAACCTAGTACAACAATTAAACTACATACACAACGCACGACTCGTACAGAGTTACTTTACGAAACTTGTCATAACTATAGCTTTTAAAATAATTAGCTTTTAACACTCTTGGTATGAAAACTAAATAATCGCTAGAAATTAAATCACTAAATAAACTAAATAATAATTCTTAAACTGAACAGTCTTGTATATCCAACAACAAATATAAGACAATACATAATAATATTAATCTTTTTAGAACTTTGTCAGAGCTTCGTCAGTACTTATAAAAAACAAAAAGACAGATATCAATTGAAGTAAAATACTCCAAAAACACTGTAGCATTTTCAGGTAAAAAAAAAAAAAATATTCGAGCCTGGTGTTTGAAGTCTTTTTGTGTAACAAGAAGTTTGGCTTCATATATCGTGCTAACGAACACGATACATAATGTGTAGCCCATTGTACGGTCTCCATACAGAATGTCTAGTTATGAGAACGTTACCTGTCATACCCATACTACAAAAACACCTAAAATACTTAAGAGAAAATTTCGAAGTATTTTAAATAAAGATATATTGTTTTAATTCAAAGACAGACTCCTATTGAAAATTCTGGTTTCCATTATCACAAATAACTTTCAAATCATGCAGTCACATTGAATGCTCGAAAAAAAACCTCCAAGACTTGGTACAACAGTCAGCACGAAGTATTTATTGTCTGACACGGGCAGTCGTGGAAAATGTCATAGTTTAAGTTTCCTCAAGTACTATAAAACATCAAATCAACAGGTAACTACAGATATCATCAGTGAAATGCAAGAAGCACTGAATGGATTAAAACATCATCTGAAGTTTATAAAATAATAATTAAGACATCTGCAAAACACAGTCAGGTCCTGTCTAAACTTATATTCATGTAAATATCCCATCTAAAAACACAGTCAGGTCCTGTCTAAACTTATATTCATGTAAATATCCCACCTAAAAACACAGTCAGATCCTGTCTAAACTTATATTCATGTAAATATCCCACCTAAAAACACAGTCAGATCCTGTCTAAACTTATATTCATGTAAATATCCCACCTAAAAACACGTCAGATCCTGTCTAAACCTATATTCATGTAAATATCCCACCTAAAAACACAGTCAGATCCTGTCTAAACTAATATTCATGTTAATATCCCACCTATAATTCTACTAACCAAATGTCAGGATAAGAGACATCAGATGGAGGTAATTGAAAAAAAGAAAAGAAAAAGCAATATCACTCAATGTATTATTAGCGTACCTGTTTTTCAAATATTCGTATATGGCAGGTTTCGACCTCCCATTTAAAACGAAACCATGGCTCAGAAATTACCATAAATCCATTTTCAGTTTTCCCGGATGATTTCCAGCCATCTCCAATACCATTACATTGGCCAACAACTAATAAAGGAGAGAGAAAGAGAAAAAAAGTTCCTTTCTACGACCATCTATCTATCTACATGATTCCACAGAGAAACCACGCAATCAAAGGGACACGCCACGTGTGCCCACTGGAATTCATGAATCTCAAATTTGTGGCGTACGAGGAAATTAATGGACCGCACTTCCATATTCGACCAGCTTCTATCGAATATAGAACGCGAGTCTAAATCAATACAACGATCTCATTAATATTTAAATATCGCAAGTGAAATTTAGTCATCATCAGATATCTCATGCGAATGCGTGCTCTGTATAGCCAATTTTTGTTAGAGGAAAATATAATATCTGATCACTTCCCTTTTATGAAGATTCGAAGTTGTGGATTGAAATGCAAGGCCATACAACATTGTTGTGCATGAATGA
The DNA here is from genome assembly GCF_000517525.1 of Limulus polyphemus. Taxonomy (NCBI): domain Eukaryota; kingdom Metazoa; phylum Arthropoda; class Merostomata; order Xiphosura; family Limulidae; genus Limulus; species Limulus polyphemus. The sequence goes on from NW_013667702.1 coordinate 79,269, forward strand.
CGGGGTCACCTAGCAGCTTATACAATTTTTCAGTCATTGTTGCTGGAAATGCTCGCTAGTCTGTGTTAATGCTCTTAATTGTGATTACCCATGATAGACGCTAAACCAATGATACTTATACAGTGCATATTCGTGATGTTCTACTGGAAAAGCTTTATAAAACCCTGTAATAACTCTCCAACTAGTCGTACATACAATCACATGTAAACTAAGTTTATGGAAGTGTTATTTGGATAACAAATTATTAACTTCAAAATTACCACAAAATTCTCTCATTTTTTCCTCGGGTGATAAATGATCATTTTCAACAACATTTACCTTCTACTCTTTCAGAAATGAGCTAGAATGCAGGAAATCAAGCTCAGTAAATCGACCACATTCAACGGTTTAATAATAGTATATACCAAGTATTTTTATATTAGTATAAGACATTAACTAAACTAAAACTAGTACCGGATGCTTAAATGAAAATAAAAGTTTGATCTTAGAAACAGAGTTTAGTTTTGTTTATATGATTAAAAAATGTTGTTTTTGTCTAATTTTAATTGTACATAAATGACGGATTATGTCATTAAAAAAAAAGAATTTATACACATGTTAGCTCAGATATTCAATGTGCATCTTAATCAAAGGTAAAACACTAGTTTGTTGGACTAGTGTTTGTTGTCTATTAAATCACATTAAGTATAGATAAATATATAATAGAGGGTGTATATAGAAGCCTCAGTAAACAAATCAAAACGTTGTTCTATTCCTGAAACAAGCAGGAGTAGAACATTAAATCCAACACTCTACTCTGTCCACGTCGCCTAAAATATCCTTGAAACATTACTAAACATGATTATTTAATCATAATAGCCTCAGGATACTTTAATATCTATTAAACATGCCTATTAGCTATCCTCTCCTGAAGATATGCTTATTTCTATTAAACATGCCTATTAGTTATCCTATGCTATCCTAAGATATGCTTGTTTTTATTAAACGTATTTAGTTATCCTATCTTTAAGATATGTTTATTTTTATTAAATGTGAGTATTTAGTTATCCTATCCTGAAGATATGTTTATTTTTATTAAACATGAGTACTTAGTTATTCTATCCTGAAGGTATGTTTATTTTTATTAAACACGAGTATTTAGTTATCCTATCCTGAAGATATGTTTATTTTTATTAAACATGAGTACTTAGTTACCCTATCCTGAAGATATGTTTATTTTTTGTATAGTACATACCATAGTTTATTTTGTGTATAGTACATACCATTGTTTATTTTATGCTAAAAGTGTATATTACTGTGAATAAAATATGACTCTATTAGTATTAACATAGTATTTAGTGTATGATTATACCGAGCATATTTTATGAGAACAAAGTATTCTCGTAGCATGTTGTTGATAAAGACAACTATATATGCGGCTGAAATAACTAAATAATCACGTTTAATTTAAAATAAACTATGGTATGTACTATACACAGAATAAACTATGGTATGTACTATACATAAAATAAACTATGGTATGTACTATACACAAAATAAACTATGGTATGTACTATACATAAAATAAACTATGGTATGTACTATACATAAAATAAACTATGGTATGTACTATACATAAAATAAACAGTGGTATGTACTATGCATAAAATAAACTATGGTATGTACTATACATAAAATAAACTATGGTATGTACTATACACAAAATAAACTATGGTATGTACTATACATAAAATAAACAATGGTATGTACTATACATAAAATAAACTATGGTATGTACTATACATAAAATAAACTATGGTATGTACTATACACAAAATAAACAATGGTATGTACTATACATAAAATAAACAATGGTGTGTACTATACATAAAATAAACTATGGTATGTACTATACACAAAATAACCTATGGTATGTACTATACACAAAATAAACTATGGTATGTACTATACATAAAATAACCTATGGTATGTACTATACATAAAATAACCTATGGTATGTACTGTATAGTACATACCATTGTTTATTTTATGTATAGTACATACCATGTTTATTTTATGTATAGTACATACCATGTTTATTTTATGTATATATTATTGAGACTCTCTTCCCAAGCAAGCGAATATCTGAAAGTTTATAACGCTCAAATCCGGGTTTCCATACCCTTGGTGATTACGACACGGATAGCTCATTGAGTAGCTTAATAACAAACAACAAAAGAACAAGCGAATCAGTTCCTATAAATTCGGTAAATCTTAGACTCTTTACTACTAATTGGACGCGAAGTAGTACGAGTTACTGAAAACCTTGGCGTATAGAATAACGAAACTCTAAGATAGTACATCTGTTTATCTCACTGTTACATTCTTTTACTTGTTAAACAGCCTTTGGAAAAAGCCAATGATGCTTATAAATAACAAACTACTTTGCCAAGCTTTTCAAAAACACTATTATTTACTTCGTTTTCTTTCATTACATAATACAAAATATCATGTGCAGGTTTATTTTCATGCACTTTTTCTCCCGAAAGTCGCCTTTTCCTTTGGCTATAACAGTATTTTTAATAATATACGTCATTTTTAGAAGTTGGACTAACACCTATCAGGACTTCCGCCATGTAAAAGTATTATAAGATCCGGACACTGCACTGATGTAGATTTTGAGTAGTAAATTAAATCCAAAGACAGTAATATGTACAGTCTTTACCGCACGGATAGATAAATCTTGTGGTCGATATTTACCTAGTAACCAATTCTGGAACAATATATTTCACACCAAGACAGCTGTTTAGATTATAAGACATCAACCGAATCCGTGAGACCATGGAAGCTTGTACTTCGTTAGTGGTTTGTAGTTACTTATACTGAAGGTTGTGTTGCTTGGTTTAATTTCTAATGTGTTCATTACTTGCCAGCGAACGGCATCACAGTTCAGTTAATTAGTGCACGTCATATGAGAATTTGCACTTGTTCGTATTGCGTGTGCTGTTTTTAATGTCATACACATCTCTAAACTCGTATATAGACAGTGGGAGAGAGAATCCAAGGTACAGTTAACGCAAAACACTGTCCAAATTGTTCTCCTGAATACGTATATAGTTGGCCTCGAGGTTTTCTTTCCCACGATTAGACAATCAACCAAAAGAGTGTGAAAACAGTATCTAAATGGAGTTAGCAGAAGTGTACGTAATCAACTATACCGAGCTTAACGACGTCAGAAGGGACCTTGATGATATTCCAGAGAACATTAAGACTTTTTTTCACACAGATGTGAATTCGTCATCGGATTATTTTCCATTTGAACAGTAACCAGAAAATACTTAATTTCTCCTTCAAACTTTCTGTGAAGAACAACATGAATTTGGAAACTGACGAGTGGCCAATGTTACGTGGTGTTCACGATCCATATGGTACTTTAACATAGTTTTCTAGTTGTTGTGCACTTCGCTATCGTAAGTTATGTTTCCAGAGTTTTTATAGAGTTTGTGATAACATAACTTAAGAAGGAAGGGAAAAAAAACAACAAGATAGGCTTTCAACTTCAAGCATCATATTATCCATCATGTATCTGTCACGTCTAAATTTTGGGTTCGGTAACGAAAAATGAAAAAAAAAAGCCTGATTTATACTTTCAGTCCCGCCTATATATATACGTATAAATACTCGCACTTCACAAACGCACAAATCGCAGTATTGAGATGTATGGTTATAACAAATAAAACAAGGCATTTAATTCATGTAGAATACGTCCCTACACATTTTAAAGATAGAAGAAATTATATATATTTTATTTATTCCCTCGTTCACACTAACTAATTAAGAATGTAGACAGTTCGTATTACAAGATTCCATATTCTTTGC
>NW_013667702.1:83417-90113 GCF_000517525.1 Limulus polyphemus
AGCTTTGTGCTTAACTACAAACAAACCATATTCTTCACTTGTGATTTATAAGCTACTCTCTTCCACGATCTAGATATAAGTTGATTCAGTTCAGCTTTACTCATGTTCGTATCCAGTTCCCAAAGAAGATTATACAAAATTCTCAAACCTCGATAGTTGAGGTTTACCATCAAGTGGAAGAAAACGCACACTAGTGTTCGAAGCGTCGTCAAAGTGAGATATGGATGAGAGCTGTGGAAAGCCGTATGTTTAAATAAAAGTACAAGTAAAGACCACGAGGAACTAATGGCTATCAAGAACAGTACGCTACATATGCTTGTCTGAACCCGAGAACTTCCTAATGAGTGCTTCACGGGGAAAATCGAAAATTTCAAACTTGCACAATTACAGTAAACTTTATTTGAACATTTGTAACGTAAATTTAAGTTTCGAAACCAATACGGGTTTGAATCAGTGTTCATTGTTTCAATAGGAATGAAGGGTTAAAAAAGGTTTTAAAAAAAGTAAAGAAATAGGACAAATGTCAATATATATATATATATATACTATCATCAAACGCTCGCCTCCCCAGTGGCTAAGCAGTAAGTCTGCAGACTAATGACTCTAACAATCGGGCTTCGATGCCCTTGGTGAGAAAAGCCATTGTGTAGTTTTGTGCTTAACCACAAGACCCAATCAAACGCTCAAGGAACAAAAGACAATAAAACTACACTGCACAAAATACTAATGGATAAACGAAATTTATATTTTAGCTATGAAAAGGCAAAACCTACTATTAAAAATATTCTGGTTTTGGTTTATTTTGAATTTCGCACAAAGCTACACGAGGGCTATCTGCGCTAGCCGTCCCTAATTTAGTAGTGATTGACTAAAAAGAAGACAGCTAGTCAACACCACCCACCGCCAACTCTTGGGCTATTCTTTTACCAACGGATAGTGTGATTGATCGTCACATTATAACGCCCCAAGGCTGAAAGGGTGAACATTTTTGGCGGCGAGGATTCGAACTCGCGACTTGCAGATTGCGAGTCGAGCGCTCTAACCATAAAAATATACTGAATCGTTCCTCGTAGTTCATTTTTATGCAAATCAGGCATATCATGATCCGTCACGTGATTTGAAGTGCAAATCATTGGTCATTCAGCCTAAGATAATAGATGAAAGTTTGGTTGACCTGGCTTTACCTCTTTATAGTTGATTACATTTAACTTTCATATAGAATCTGATCACCAATCACCCAGAGAAGCTTGGAACCGATGGTGAATGCTCAAACTCAAAATGGTGATTAGGTCTTGAATAATTCTCGACTTCTAACAGTACTCTTGGTGCTGTCTATGCAGATGAGTACTAGGTGCCAATCCCAAGGATTATCCCAATAAACACTGACACCACATGTGGAGGTAGAAGAGATTTTCTTTTCTTTTTTACTGATATTTTGACAATGCTCTTGGTGTCGTCTGCAGAAGACTAATCCCAACACTGTTCTTGTTGCTTTCCCTGTAAGAATGTTTCTAACTGTGGTCCTGATGTCATCTGTGAAAGGCTACTTAAAAAAAGTGCTCTGCTCTAAGTTGTACATGTGAAAAACTACTTCTAACAGTGCTCTTGGTGCTGTCTGTAGAAGACTAAATCTAACAATCGTTTTGTGTTTTTTAAAATATGGAATACTATTTCTAACACTGCGGAAGACTATTTCTGAAAAGTGTTGTCTACAGAAAACAACTTCTAACAGTGATCTTTTTGCTGCCTCTAAAAGACTAATCTCACCAGTGCTCCTGATACTGTCTACAGAAGACTACTCCTAACAGTGATCGTTTTGCTGCCTGTGGAAGACTAATCTCAACAGTGCTCCTGATACTGTCTACAGAAGACAAGTCCTAACAGTGCTCTTCTTGCTGTCTGCGGAAGCTAATGTTTAACTGTGTTCTTGGTGTTTTCTGCAGAAGACTAATCTTAACAGTGCTGTAATTTCTGTCTGCAGAAGACTAATCGTAACATAGATCTTGTTGCTGTTCTTGAAGACTACTTTTAACTCTTGGTATTTTCTCCAGAAGCCTAATCTTAACAGCTGTTATTAATCTTAGCTGTTATTACTGTTTGCAGGAGATTAATCCTAACAGCGTTCAAGTTGCTATCTGCAAAAGAGGAATCATAACAGTGTTTACGTTGCTGTCTGCAGAAGGCGAATCATAACATTGCTGTTGTTGCTCTCTGCAGAAGAGTAATACTAACAGCATTCTTGTTGCAGCCTTCAGAAGACTAATCCTAACAGTGCTGTTGTTGCTATCTACAGAAAACTACTCATAACAGTGGTCATGTTGCTGTCTAAGTAAGACTAATCTAACAGTGTTCTTGTTGCAGCCTGCAGAAAACTAATCCTAACAGTGTTCCTGTAGCTGTCTACAGGAAACTACTCCTAACAGTGTTCTTGTTGCAGCCTGCAGAAAACTAATCCTAACAGTGTTCCTGTAGCTGTCTACAGGAAACTACTCCTAACAGCGGTCATGTTGCTGTCTGCAGAAGACTAATCCTAACCATGCTCTTGTTGTTGTCTGCAGAAGATTAAACCTCACAGTTCTCGTATTGCTGTCTGCAGACGACGTATCCTAACAGTGTTCTTGTCACTGTCTATGGAAGACTAATCTAACAGCGTTCTTGTTGCAGTCTTCAGACTTGCTGATGTCTGCAGAAGACTGATAGTAAAAGTGATAACTTTGTTGTTTACGGAAGACCTACCCTAACTGTGCAGTTATTGCTGTTTGTGGAAAAGTACTTTTAACAGTGCTATTTGTGCTTTCTTCAGTTATAGTATAGTAATATTTGTACTTGTATACTGCAAATGTTCAGGATCTGCGACAGGCTGGTTTATAATACTACCCTGTGTTCCATATTCTTCCCAAGTTCTTTCTTATACAGCCTACTCTTATCCTTCTGTATTTCACTAAGTTACTTCACAGTTTAACTATTTAAATGCAATTCGAATGTTACATCATATTCTAACCTACCACCTGTGAATATGAAGATCTTTTCTGTGGCTGAAATGTTCGTTCAAAGGCCTAAGTGAAGCTTTTCCTTCCCCATTCTTCTTGATTACTTCAAAAATATCACCTAGATTCTGGTGTGATTATAAAAGGGAAAACTGTATAGAACATGCTTCTCACTAGTGGGCTTGCTTTTTTATCGTTTCTCCAGAGTTCTGAGAAAATCCAATCTAGTTAAATCCTTTAATTAATCCCAATGACTGTGTAAAGACTGTACAAGACAGGCCAGCTTTGGTGAAAACTTTTCTCAACATCCTTTTCACAATATACCCTTTTTCCAAATCCTGGCACTGAATCGTTATTTCATCATTCACGCCACAAACACATCAGCACAAGCCTTTACTTTGCTTAACTCCTCTGATTTTAAAGAGACCACGTTTATAAATTGTTTATGACTTTTCTCAAAACAACATTGCTTTCAGTTTGGTCTCATCCCTCGATTGTACCGTATTCATTTTCTCAATGAGTGAAACAATAATTGCAGCTCAATTAATGGTTAATGCAGAATTCATTATGACCCATGAAGACCTCAAAGAAATATCTTCTGATTTTTTTACTATTGCACTTGTAAAATCTTAGTCGTGCTTTTCCTGGTTTTCTCCTGAATGTATGTGTGTTTTTTTTTCATTCACTTTCACTCTTTTATTACTTTCTGTCCAGTATATGTGAAGTTATTTGTTTTCATCAATAGGGGATGAGTTTCAATAGTCCTAATGATTTTTGTGGTTTGCATTGGGTGTAAACTTTTGTTGTTGTTTTTTTTGTATGTGCACTTTAATTCTCATTAAATTTGTAGCTTATGCCTCACATTGTATGTCTATAGCTTTTCGTGCGTTTGTCTCGCTGTGAAGAAAACGAACCTCATTGGGCGTTTGGCATATAGGCCAGCATTTTGAAGCATGTTTCTAACCCTCTGTGCACAGTCGTAATGTTCAATTACGGCTGCGAGCATCTGTTTAGTTTCAAAACAGGTACTCTACTATAGCAGCGAGACGTATTCGGCAAATAGTGGTAGTGTGTTTATGTTACGATTGTTGTCCAGTTGTCTGAGCAACAGCACCATTCAAAGCGATTCCATCTTTTCTCTATAGAACATCTTAAATATATCATCTCAACAACTCGCTCTAATTAGTTAGCGGTGAAACATCCAGATGTCTTTAATGAGGTCTAACCATGGCTTATAAGCAATGAAATCATTTTAAAGTCTGCGATTCGCTTCAAAGAGGCAAGTAAGACAAACTGTGTGAGATCGCTATAAATAACATACGTATTGGCTGAACCATCAAATGCCCGATTTGCATACAAATGAACTGAAGGGGTTATTCATGTTATCTTATAATAGTGTTTTGCCTTGTCATGGCTAAAGTATTAAAATTTCCAGTTTTCTCTTTATCTTATGTAGTGTATAAAGAAATGCTTGATATATATAAATCCGATATTAAAAGAAACCAGTAAAACTTTGGAAACAAATTCACACAACAGTAATGGTGTAGATAAGAATGATTGTCCCACTACAATTAATTGTGGGGCCTAGTTCACACAGCAGTAATGATATACATAAGAATAATTGTCTCACTTCAGTTAATTGTGGGTCCTAATTCACACAGCAGTAGTTATGTAGGTAAGAACGAAAGTCCCACTACAGTTAATTGTGGGTCCCAGTTCACACAACAGTAATGATATACATAAGAATAATTGTCCCACTTCAGTTAATTGTGGGTCCTAGTTCAGACAGCAGTAATTATGTAGGTAAGAACAAAAGTCTCACTACAGTTAATTGTGGGTCCCAGTTCACACAACAGTAAAACTAAATTTAAACTGAAAACATTTAAACTAACAAAAAACATAATAATTTAGTGAGTGCTCCTATTTGTATTAAACTAAATCCAGCAATAAATGCACAATTTGTATTTCTAACTGAACGATATTCATAACTAGGTAATATAAGTGTCTAACTTCAAACTAAAATATATATATACTATCGACAAGCTCATAATTTGATTATTTACCTCGCATTTAATTTGTCGTTGAATGCATCTAAAGCTTTACTTATATTTGTGGTATTCTCAGACGTAATAAACTAGCTTTCGGATTGTAACCGCGAATAACAGGAGAAATGGGCAGGAGTTGTATGACGGAGTTAATTAAACTGAATTGGTTGTTGTAATTAAACACAAAACTACACAATGGGCTATCTGTGCTCTGCACACCACGGGTATTGAAACCCGGATTATGGCGTTATAAGTCCGCAGAAATACCGCTGTACCACTGGGGGGGGGGGGGCTTAAACTGAATTTCAGCGACTTTGACTGATATTGAAAAAGAAAGGTGACTGGACACAATGTTAAAACTGGTGTAAAAAATTCTTTATTATCAACAAAAACAAATCTAAGAAATAAGTGCACTGGACGATAGACGGCGATAATCAATAATACTGGAGATATCAAGATGTATCTGTATATCTTCCGGAAAGATATAGAGCATGACAATATGTACCTGAAACAATAAGGTCATTGCTGTGGCTGTGTAGACACTATCCACGTCATTGGATGTCTCAACTGAAAATAGAGAGGGTCACTTCTCAAGTAAAACACGACGATATTATAATGGAAAGCAGACACAAGACCAGAAAATATATCTCCATCAATATCGTCCGTGAGAAACGTATACAAAATAACTAAGTGGGTCACTCGCACTGACAGTGTGTAACTAGTACACGAAATCAGGTCAGTACTGATCAAGGTAAATTTCTTTATGTGAGAGTTTCTAAAGGCGAAATTTCCTGGTAAAATACTGAAAATTTTATTAAACTTAACAGTTTACCATTCTAAGCTTAAAGAGAAAGAAAATAAAGCACTTTCCAAATAGCAGATATTTTGATATAAAATATCAGCTCTAGTTTATATTTTACTGCAAAATTAATGTAAAAAAATTGTTTTTGTTATTTGTTTACCGTTGTCTAATAATATATAATAAGGTTTAGATTGAAAAAAATGATTAATGATGAGAAAAAAACAGTCTAGAAATGTTCAAAAGTAACTTCGTCCTCGTACAAAGAAATGTTTTATAAATTTTGTTCTTTGTTGCATTTCTTGAAAGGTTTTCCAGTCTTGCGCCGAGGACCCTCTTTCTTCGACCACATCTAGTTTCATTGACAATGGAAGAAACATGACAACAGCAACTGTGTATACATACACACGTGGAACAATTTTGTAAGTTTTTCTTTTTTCTTAATTCACGAAGTCCGGTGCTTCTCAGAGCTATTATAATGTAGCAGAAAAGTGTTCATGTATTTCGCCGTCGTGCAAGTTCTCTCTGGTCGTTTTATCATTATTATTTTTTTTTAGTGTTGTCGTTTGTTTGTTTCTGAAACCCAAATATTTCCACTGACTTTTCGGGTCGTCAAGACTTAGTGAAGAACATGAATGACTATTTTTTAAGTGAAGAAATAAACAAATCCAGTGAATATAGCTTTGCGATACTAACGAACATTTACGGACTTACAACGTTAATATCTGCAGTAAGTTTACGGACTTACAACGCTAAATTCTGTGGTACTTTTATATACTGACAACGCTAAAATTTGCAGTAAGTTATCGGACTTACAACGCTTAAATCTGTGGTAAGTTTACGACCTTACAACGCTTAAATCTGT
>NW_013667702.1:91007-105176 GCF_000517525.1 Limulus polyphemus
GATTGATTGTTGTTAAGCGCAAAAATACACAAAGGGCTATCTGTGCTGTGCCCACCATGGATACCAAAACCCGATTTTTAGCGTTGTAATCCTTCACTCTTACTGCAGAGCCAGTTGGGTGGGGGGGGGGGGGCAGATTGCAGATAGCCCGTTGTGTAGCTAAGAAAACAACAACAACAACAAGTCTTCAAAATTAAACTCAATTCCAGTGTTTGGATATCTATATGTACATGTATAAATAGCTTAATAGACTAAATCTATTTATTCTCCTTTCTATTCACTTCTGTTTTTTTGCATTTATACTTTTTGAAATGTCTGTAATTCATTTAGTTTTGCTATTTCTTTCTTTCTAGCAACGACAATAAGAAGATAGCTTCCTGACTTTGGTCAATCTTAGTAACAGTTTTTATTAATAATCATTCCTTCTTCATACGTTATATTCAAGAACGATAACGGAAATTTTAACTTGGTTCACAACCGCGTAGGCGGCAGTTAATGAATCCAATTGGGCTTATGGAATGACAACGTTGGAAAAAGATGTGTGTGTGTAAGTGTGTGTGTGGAGGAGGTATAATATTTTAGATCACACAACATCTAGGATAAGTATCTGTTAGTATTTTCCCCATTGGCCGAGTAGATTAATCAACTTTTCCTTCCTATCAGGCTTACCTGGAAATTATAATGTGTGTAAGTGTGTGTGTGGGGGAGGTATAATATGAAGGAAAAGTTGATTAATCTACTCGGCCAATGGGGAAAATACTAACAGATACTTATCCTAGATGTTGTGTGATCTAAATATCAGGCTTACCTGGAAATTAATATGAAGTATTATCATTAGCGTACTTTTTTGTGGTCAACGTTTATGTAATACAACTAAATGTAACCAATTTTGCTCTCCTGCCTATAGATGCAAAGCTGTATTTTACTGCTATCTAATCTACACTTTTATACGAACTGTAAGGAGTGGAAGTTTCTTTAATTCTTTAATTATAACACTGCAACAATACAGACTTCTCTGGTGCACGACGTAGGGAATGATATTTAATAACGTTCAGCAATTACAGTGGTTAGCTAAGCCTGATGGCGATTGTAATATAGTTTATTGTTGAATTACCCACCGAGGATTATCTCCGTTAGCGGTCCCTAATATTGAAGTGATAAGCTAGAGGGAAGGCAGCTATATAGTACAACCACCGCTAACTGTGGAGCTACATTTTGACCAAGAATAGTCAGATTGACCATCGCATTATAACCTCCCCCTTTGGTTGAAAGGGCGAGCATGTTTAGCGAAGGATTTCAATTCCGTGATCCGCATATTGCGAATCTAACTACCAGGCAGCTGTAGTATAGACATTCTGTTTGTTTAATCTATATGCTTAAAGAAGAAATGTCATTTATTTGTTATCATATTACCAATCTAACACGGTATACTAAAGGAAGAATAAACTGAATTGCTATAACAACGCGCACTTGTGACATAACGCCCCACACCTATCTGCGTTTATATCAGTTCCTAAATAGATACGCACATCGTTTCCATTACAAAATAAATGAAACTTTGAAGAAGAGAAAACGCAATTTTTAGCACTACTTTTAACACTCTTCAAAGTGCTTAGTAAGGAAAAAGCAATTCTTGTTTTTGTTTAAGATAACAATCTGGTGAGGATAAAATTCACGAGGCGAGACGAATACCAGTCTGGACAACATTCATCACACTTAAAATTAGAGCTGATTGTTATTATATTACTATTTTTACTCTGTTTAAAATCAGAAGATTGTTTACCGTATGAAACTGAAAATAATAATGCTACATTTTTTATCAAACAAACTATAACAAAAAAGACGTTTGTTTTAAGTATAAAATATTCATCCCAAACCCTTAAGTAATGAATACAATGGAGGCCACTGTTGCTTAAAGTTCTAACGAATACTGAAAAAACAAAACAGAAGTTCGAAAAAGACTAACACATTAGACTAACACTTAAGTTTCACATAAGACTAACATTTACGTTTCCCACTAGACTAATACTTAAGACATATTTTGTGTGCATGCACAAGAACTAACAGTTGGTTTGTTTTAGTACAAAGATGCACAATAAGTTATCAGCACTCTATTCAAGTAGTCGGATTCGGCCGTCGCTCTTATAACTTACCCACAGCGCGGAGCGGGTTTTTGTGGCAACGTGACGCGAAATATAATTCAGATCCACAGTCCGGTACTCTAAGCACTAGTAACGAGACTTTACGTACAAAAGGTCAAAATTAATAGGAAATACCTACTATAATCACAGCTAACTTATCAACAGCACACTAGCTATATATTCCTACATTGTATTGTCGTGTTCTAGCCCTAAATAATAACATGTCAAGAATTACAATACATTACAGACATTACGATAATCATGGTGATCTAACAACGTTTGTTAATTAAGCACAAGAGATGATGAACCAAAATTATACTCCAAATAGTTACAAAAGAATTAGGTTGTAATTTTACTTTTAACAATAGCTACTCCTTAAGGACAAACACGCAGACACTGGAACTACATGTAAATATATATTTCTATACGTTTCGTTGATATACGAGCAAACGTTGTAAAAATTATCAGTCATTTCTAAATGATTCAAACACGTCACACACGGATTGTCAGAATACTCAGACATACTTCTCAATATCAATCGACTATAGAGTATCGCATACTAAGATATAAAATCGTACTCATGCTTATTCAGAGGCCAAAAATATAGGAGGCTTATAGCAGGACTTCCTAGATACTCCAAACACACGTAGCGACAACCAATATACCTATTTTGAAAGTTGTCATACATCAACAGCTAGGTCCAACAAAAGAAATATGATATATTTCCTGGTTCGTGTTCTACCGGGAAAGCATTTCTTATTAGCTCTTTCCCATTCCAAATACAGAGGCCTATATTTACCAGTAAATACGAATTCAGGCAATTCATTCACTCCAATCCGATGAAATAAACCTATTCTTAAAGAAACACTAATACTTTCAGTTTTCAATTAATACAATGGACTAGTAAGTTATGTGTTATATTTTGTATCATATTATCGTATATAAGAACAAGTTAAGTACAATCCTTTTAACCTGCCACCTCCCTCCCCCGGTGTCTCAGCGATAAGTTTTAGAGCTTATAACGCTGAAAATTCGGGTTTCGATACCCGCAGTGGGTAGAACACAGATAGCCCATGTGTAGTCTTGGGCTTAACAACAAACAAACAAATAGATCATTTTTCTAGCGGCTCGAACTCAGAGATGTGTACAAGTTGCATTTCAGATCTATCTGACTAATAAGCTTTTCGGTAAATACCAAAACTCATCAGTTGAACTGGAAAAAGAAAAACAAAAGGTTCTACGAAATATTATCACACAGAAATGAAGAAGAAACAAATAAAACTCTTTCCAAGCTACTCCAAGAATGTAGAATATTATTGAGAAATACTGATCGATCAGTTGTAACAGGACTGGAAGTTTTTGTTAATATATGTTGGTAATATTAGATTCACTGTATTTCCGAAAAGTTAATAAGGATAGCTAATTACTTGGTTCTTAGCCGCGTGTGAAATTGTTTTTTTTGTTTCCTTCTTTACTTAATTATGAGAATACACGGTTGAGTACGTTAAATTAAAACTATTTTGAATAGGCATGTCAGCAAGCCACATAACAACCATATCCGACATAAAGTCGCAGTGAAACGGCATGTATCACAACTACATTTTGAGATTGTTTGGCATTACGAAGTTAGTTTAATATCATCAAATGTTAATCATTTTGGGGACAGATATGTAATAGCTCTTTCCGACACAAAATATTCATACATTTAAATCATAAGGATGTGTTCGGATCGGGTATTTAAAATTTCCAAGTCGGAGAAATTCCTTGTACTTAATGGCAGTAAAAAACAAAGGAATATGGCTCAACTTTAGGCACGAGGACCATCTAGAAAGAAACCCCTATAAGTCGTACATCAGACGTGGTAAGCAAAGTGTGGAGTTTTGTAACAGGTGAGAGATAACCTACGAATATAAAGGTCAGTGGCAAAAGCCGGCCAGATGCCCTATGCAACAGTACGCAACATAATGAAGAAGGATCTCCGTCTAGAAACAAGGCAAACATGTTTCACCAAGATAAGTCTTCAAGTCATACTTCCAGTTCAACTGTCGCACACATCGAATAAAGAAACTATAGAATGAAACGGTATTTGTGCAATTCCATACGAAGGTATACCGGTTAAGTAACCCATAAATTTATTTGCACTTGGACTGTTGAAATGAGCGCTGGGAAACAGTTATACCTTATACACTAGATGGTTTATGGAAACACTAGGGGAGAGGCGATGTGCTTTGGACATGACAGCCTTACCAGGGATCCTTTTGCAATGGGAACTACGCTCCAGTGCTATTGTCAAGCTGAATGGTCTTCAGCTAGAGCATGACTGGCTGTGGTGACATTGGCTGTATAACGACGTGACGAGACACCAAAATCGTTTTCATATAACGTGCTAAGCCCTCATTATTGTTATTTAGATCACGTACCGAATGGCCCATTAAAAACAAGTAAGTTACACAGCAAACGTTTACCCTCCATAAATGACCAGCGAACGAGTATTACTTTCTCTAGTGACATCGATATAAGTAAAATAAAAGTAAAATTCAAAAACAGGTCACATGAAATATTTAAAATATTTCCGCCTAAGAATCAGTTACTATTATTTGCATGGCTTTAGATCATGTACGATTTAGCATTCGATATGTAACAGTGAACATGGACATGTCTTAATCTGCGTTCTTTGGAGGCGACAGCTTTCCCATGTCCAATAAAATACTAGCTCCGAATAGAAACTTTATCCTATTCGTCGTTTATCGTAACATGTAAGAAACAAAAAACACGAAAACATTTTAGTACAAACATATATATCATTTTGACAAAATAGATTACATTGTAGCACTGTTCTCAGTTGATTTCCGTCTGTGTGTTAACCGGAAAAGATATTTTCGTCAAACAAATAACCAATAAAATTAATGAAAAACCAAACCTGAAAACTTGAGTGTGAGAGATAGAGAGAGACCTCTGTCGGACAACGTTTCATTTTATGCCTTATAGGAATTATTTAGATTATCATTCTCAAAATACATATAATTAATCTTCCAAGAAGGAACATGTAATGGTATTTCATCAAATTGTTTTTTTCAAAACATTAACCAAGATAGATATTAGTTTTGTGTTACAATGAAGGTGATATATTACACACTCACACACGTCTATACAGATACGATTCCACGGTTTTGTTCTATAACTTGTACCAGTTTAAATTATGTAGTATTTCAATTGTTGACATATGAAGTAAACATTAACCAAGATAGATATTAGTTTTGTGTTACAATGAAGGTGATATATTACACACTCACACACGTCTATACAGATACGATTCCACGGTTTTGTTCTATAACTTGTACCAGTTTAAATTATGTAGTATTTCAATTGTTGACATATGAAGTAAACTCACTAAGAAATAAAGCTATAAATCACAGAAAAAATAAATAAATAAACGAAGGAAGCTAGGAAAAACTACAAGAAAATCCTGACTCTTTTATTGGTGTTCAGTAAATCGACTCCGGGATAATGGAAATACAGTTAAGAGGATAAGTATGTTTATCTGATCGAGATTAATAGTTCTGAGTGGATAATAAGATACTTCAAAGAGGATAAAATCGGAAATAACGTTCTCATTATTCACGAACGAAACAGAGTCTTGTCCTTTTAACATGGCCACTTTTTCATATATGGACAATATTTCAATGCCCGGATGATGTATGATTTATGTTTTTTGTGTGCTTTACTTAAAAGATTCGTTTTGTATCATTTGGCCATATCAATACTTTCGTAGCAAATGACGAGCAGAAAAACTGGAAGAATGTCATGTGTTTTTTTTATCATAGAATACTGAAAACTATTTACGATAACCCAAGACAGAAATAATGATTACTATGAATTGATTAATACGACTAATTTTCGTCTTGGCTGTACTACGAATTTTGACGTTTATTTTAGATCCACAAACGATTAAATAAGCTTCTTACGTTTGTCTGGTAGAAATAAAATAATAAGAGAAGATATGTCGAAACGTTTTTGAGCAGGTAAAATACCAGAAGAAACCGAAAAAGAAACGTCGTTGTTACTTCCTTCGTGTAAATCCACACAAAGGCCCGGCATGGCCAGGTGTTTAGGGCGCTCGACTCGCAATCTGAGGGTCGCGGGTTCGAATCCCCATCACACCAAACAAGCTCGCTCTTTCAGCCGTGGGGGCATTATAATGTGACGGTCAATCCCACTATTCGTTGGTAAAAGAGTAGCCCAAGAGTTGGCGGTGGGTGGTGATGACTAGCTGCCTTCCCTCTAGTCTTTCACTGCTAAATTAGGGACGGCTAGCCCAGATAGCCTTCGTGTAGCTTTGCGCGAAATTCAAAACAAACAAACAAATCCACACAATAGGCTATCTGCACTCTGTCCACCACCGTTGTGAGTCCGGTAGACAAAAGTAGGCGTAAACTGAATACAAACTGGTGCTCCTAAGAAATTACAGAATTTGTTTATAAGCTTTCAAAACACAATTTTCAAAAAGGACGCTACGAATTTGCTCTCACGTTTGATTAAAATCAGACACACGCACACACACAAAAAAGGTCAACTTTGATTCAGTAATGGTAATGTACTAACCAAATGGATAACTTCCTTGTTATTCTAGTAAAGCACTAAAATCTAGAAATATAACACTGGTAATAGTTCTAATGCCCCCCAGTAACAAAGCGGTATGTCTGTGGACATATAACGCTAGAATCCGGGTTTCGATACCCATGGTAGCTAAATTGTTACTATTAAATGGCTCTAACAAACTAATAAATCTGCTCTAAATAATCTACACGAGTAAATACTACGTCTTTTATCGTGTAACTGACGTAATTTCCGGTGCACGTGACCATAAGAAGACAAGAAAATATATGTGAAATTTGCAGGTTATTAATCTTTAAAAAAATTATAGGTAACGTTGAATAAATTTTGTTTTCATGATTTTCTAACTCAGTTGATATAATAGTTAACTCAAAACGTCAAACCCGAAACCAACAGGAATAATCTGGCTAAAACAACTAAATTCCTTTAACTTAGAATGTGAAATGGACATATATTAAACAAAATGAGATACTGTAAAACACAGAGTGATTACTTACGCTGTGACAAGTTTATAGAATGACTAGTTGAAACAGATAACTTGGCATTTGTTATTTCCAACCTGAATGGCACTGAGCGGCCAGCTCCGAGACTACAAGTCCCAAACATAGCTGTTTCTAAGTAAAGGCTGTTGACAAAAGGATGGGCAGCCATGCAGCACCACCTGCTAACTAGACAGCCACTACTAATCAAACAGCGGGACTGAATGTTTCAGTTGAACGTGTGGAGCGTGTACAGCGGCATATTTGCCGGCTCGAACCTTGGACCTTCCGATCCGTTTAAAGTCAAAAGAGAATATTGTACCTTCAACTTACAGGATAAAATCACGAAGATCTGAACAGAATATAAACTACATCATGCCAGTTACCACATACGCTATTACAGCACCTCAAATAAATCGTTTATTATTACCACAAATAGGGTTGATTGTTGATTTTCTTCCCTGAAAAAAAAATAAACAATAAGAAAAACGATGTAATGTAACAAACAGTTCGGACTGAACTTATTTTTAAAAGACAACGTTTCAGGACAGATTTGGCTCTCACTTCGACAGTGTCATTTACGCTATCTGTGCCATAACTGCTATATACACATCATTCGTGGATACTGTCTGTACCATGACTGTTATTTAGATTCGTGGATGAGCTTTATGAGTAACAACACACTTCATTTTGAAAGTTAATTCTATCAATCTTAATAATTAATAAAATGTTTAATTTTTGCATGGATTTACAGCTAACGTCCCAACCTCATAGAATATTGTATGGATTATGATAAAAAATAACGTTATCTTCGAGGGTACTCAACTAAAGGTTCAATGCATTCTACTCTTATAGATTCTAGCTTTATTGTGTATTGATTTATGACACTGTGTACTTATTGCCACTTTGTTACATAGAAAAAAATCTCATCAATGTATCACTTTTTCGTATTCTAATATAGCTAGCATATTTTTGATCAGAATGCATAATAATTAGATGTACTTTAACAGTATGTATAAAACAGGAACCACCATCTTTTTGTAGTGTAACGTGTAACACTGTGAACCACAACTTTGTGTATTATTGGTCGAAGACAGAGAAATATTGATACAGTTGGATACTGTTCTATTACTTCACACCTGCCTTAGTACACCAAGTACAACAATTCTGAATATGCATATCATTAAGTCGCGTGATAATCACAGCCGCAGTGGAACAGACTGTATCAGAACTATATTTTAACATTTCATGTGTTGTCACCAATAATTAATCACTTTGGAAAGATTATATTATAGTCCTTTCCGATGCAAAATACTTATAATCCTAAATCACAAAGATTTGTTCAGATCGAGATTTGAACATTTCCATGACGGGAATATCCTTTGTGCTTAAAGGATTTCAAACAAAAACAAAGGAATATGGATAAAAAAAGAACGCTAGGACCATCTAAAAAAAGACCAGCGTGGAAATCAAAGTGCTGCATCTTTTAACGGGTGAGAATCCACAAACACAAAAGTCAGCACAAAAGCCGTCCAAATGGCCCATTCACCAGCACACAACATAATCACGAATGATTTCCGTTCAGCCATGCAACTGGATAAAGAAATGGATGGTCATACTATTACCCAAAGACATACCGGCCAAGTCGTTAGACACAGCGCCTGTGGACTTCTGTTGATCGGATTGTTAAAACAAGTGCTGGGAAACCTCGTTCTGGTATACCAGATGATCTATGGAAAGCTTACAGAGAGCAGAGGTTTGCTTTTGACATGACAGCCTTTTGCAATGGGAACTATGCTGCAGGGTTGTTGTCAAGACGTGCTACTGTCAGATACAGTAAGAACCGACGTGGCGACATGAACTATAACGGCGTGGTGAGGCTCTTAAATCGTTTTTGTATAACGTATTCATCCTCTGTACAAAAGAAGACGAAATTAATAGGGCTAGTATTGTGAGCATTTTAAAGTTTCTATTTAATTGTGAGTGTAGTTGGAGAAGCAGTCGGCTTCGTATACTAACAATGGTAAGTCATTTTGAACACAACAAAATATTTTACTTTACAGTTTGTATAATTAATGCACATTTAAAGGAGTATAAATTTCACAGCTACTATGTAGTAACCTATAGTGACGAGTTGAAACGTAATGATTTTTCAAGTTGAATGTAGTATAGTGTCATTTTTTTAGTTTCTAGTCTAGAAACCGTTGGTCGAATGAAACCGATTTTTAAAGTGTTAACAAAGAGAAATTAACGGATATATAAGAACGAGGGACTTGGTGTTCTTGTAAAGTGGTTGGATAAAACACTGCATATCCACATATTCGTGATCTAATATATAAATAGTTCAACTTTTTACATGGTACTTTTTCAATGTTCTGTAAAGTAACTGTCATAAACTAAACTTCTCTTAACAAGATTTAAGAATTCAAAAATGTTCATGTAAAATTATGAGGACCTGCTTTTAACATAAAAACAACCTCACTCAAAGAACGACAGAGTTATGCTGATTAAAGCAATCAATGGTATGAGTTAGAGGGCAACTACTATCATAGCTATAAACACTCTTAAATATACAAAAAATTTACGTCCAAAGTCTCTGAAATTACGTCAGATTTCTGTAAGAAAACTCCTAGTTAAACAAATATAAAATTTCGTAACAACAGTATACGTTATATGAATTAATATTCTATGATGTATCCCAAATAAATACTTTTAATACTACCAGATGTTTGACTGTCAAACACATGCGGAACATATCACCATCTCTTACAACTGCACATATTCTGGCTCACAACTTCACAGTGAATACGTTATGCCACCGTTTTGGCCCCATAATCGATTCATCAACAGTCTGTTTTAATTAGAAAACCCGAAGTAAAAGGCTGCAACAAAAAATTGCGCACATTCACGACGTACATTGGCAACAAGTAATTGTATCATTTATCAGGACGTTAAGAAAGAGTCGTATGGGCTATACAGAGATTAATAACAACAACCGTTAGTAAGAACAATGTGCGTGTTGATGTGGTTTGACTCTAATCACTTGGCTTCAGTATAGCATACTGTTGTTCAAAAAAAAGGCGGCATTAATAAAACATGAGCTGAACGAGCGAATCTTCGAGATGATCTTCAACAGATTAATGATGCAATATGAGAAAAACTACTATTAATATAAAACCTATTGAAACTTGAAGACGTTGTCTCGCTGCTATGCAGATAGGAATGCGAAATCTAATCAATGTGCTTCGAATTGGCAAATATTAGAAGAAAAAAAAAGCAATTTCTTGCTTGAAGTAACAAACTGGGAACAAAGACACTTGAAACATTACAGTGGTTTGTAAAGTAATAGACATTTATCACGCTAAGATGCGCAGAGTTGGGAGTAAAGTGTTACTCCCTCATTTTCAAAATGCGAGCTACATTAGCATACGAACATGGTTCTTTTCTTACTGTAAAGCCAGGCATGTGAGTATGACACGACCTTAAAACATTATCTAACAAACACAGATTGTTGTAATTATAGTGGGCAATAATTAGAAGTTTATCGTTCGGTTAAGCCTAAGAGATGAAAAATGGCATCAGCAGTAATTATAAGCAGAGACTATAAGCAGGCGGAGAAGGCTTAAAACCACATCAAGGAGAAATGTTGACTCTTTATTTGGTTCCTCGACACTTAAATCTCGAAACTCTTCTTTCGGAATAGAGTGTGATGTTCTGTGATAGAATCACGCACCAGGAACCTGATGACATTCCTGGCAGCGCGTCGACCATTAGTAGCAATCGTGCGCTACTTTCGAACCACCGACTCTGAAGAATTGATCTGGTCGGTCGTTTTCAAAGGGTTCATTCAGCTCATATGCACAGACACTCACAGCATCTGACTACTGAATGTAGCTACACAACATGAATCACACCAAGCCAACCATGAAGTAAAAAAAAAAGATGCATATACTGGGTACATTAACTTTAATTCATCCCGATCTTATATAAATAAAATACTGATCCCCACGAAGGAGATACTGTTTCGTTTGTTGTTTTTCTCAAGAACAGCAGTCTTTTTAAAACTATCTTTGATTGGAAAAATAGAATGACTGCATATATAGCAGTTGAGATTTCACAGTCGTGAATGTTAACGTATCTGTGAACGTGCTCAAAAATCACGTGATGCATCCCCCATTTCCCTCAGAAGAATAGTCTTTCTTACCAACTTCTCGCAGTGGTTGACCAAACATTTAGGATCGAAGATATCGATAACAACTGGGGGTACTTAACTGATGAATCAATGTATTCTTATCATTATCAGTTTTTGTTTTATGACATACTCGTAGATAAAGCGGTATACTAAATTATCTCAATAAACTACTGAGTTAATTTATACAATAATGGTTAAATTAGTTATTAAATCGAATATAATTACATTTTAATTTGACTTGTCGTTTACTATTATACTTTTATTATAAAGACTGTTTTGCATTGTTAACCCAGAATTTGTATTTAAAGTTAAACTAAATCTCCTAAGTTGGCCGGACCTCGTGAGATTGTTTTGGGATTATGGCCGAAAATATCGTTAACAACTGATGACAGAATGTATTCTAATCTTTATAAGTAGAAACGTAAGAAAATAATACTTAATTAACCATACTGATGGCCAAGTTGATTTTTAGTTTCTCTCTAAGTAAGTAGGTAACGTTAATTGGAAGTTGATATTATATACTTTTAAAAATAGTAAAACAAACTGAATTTCTTGATACTATCCTCCGTGCCTGTTTAGCCACTATTGTTAGTTAAATATGACGTTATTTTTTAATATTTTATGTGTTCAATTTTACAACTACTTTCTTTATCTTCGAATTAGATTGAAGAGTAGAACAAATCAGCCCCCTAGTGGCACAGCGGTATGTCTGCGGACTTACAATGCTAGAAACCGGGTTTTGATACCCGTGGTGGGCAGAGCACAGATAGCCCATTGTGTAGCTTTGTGCTTAACTTCAAACAACTCGATAATTATTATTTATTAGAAAGCGTAATGTGAAACTAAAATATAGAGAAACGCGTAAAAAGTAAATAGTCAATGAGTAAAATGTTAGTTTGTTGTTTATAATCATACATATTTGATCTAACGTTATTCCTGCACATTTCCTTCCGAAATTTGTTTTATAAAGAACGAGAAATCCTTTTTAAAGCATCATTATAAATTTTTCGTTAAAAAGGTAAAATAATTACAACATATTCCTTACCTTAGTAACACTTATTTTATACATCATCAAGCCACCAGTTCCACAACTGTTGCCCCCCAGTGGCACAGCGGTATGTCTGCGGACTTACAACGCTAGAATCCGGGTTTCGATACCCGTGGTGGGCAGAGCACAGACAGCCCATTGTGTAGCTTTGTGCTTAATTACAAACAAACAATCCACAACTGTTTTATTTTATCACTTTTGTCATGTAATTCGCACAATAAATTATTGCTGCGTGTAACTCCCTCTATATGTAAACATACGAAACAAATCTTGCGGACTGACCTCTCTCTGGTAAAAAGGGCAGACGAAGATCAGAGAAAAGAAAGTCCCTCTATTTGTCCACGTTAGACAGTATTGTTGTAGACAGAGTTTTCTATGGGAAAAACGGCCATAGAAATTATGTCTCTCATTATGCACATAATAGAAACGGATCTTATGGAACTCTCTAGGAGAAAAAAGAGACTTAGTTTAATACGGTCTTCTCCTGCACTTTATTCCATTAGAAAACTTAATTCACAAGATTAGTTTCTATTACGTACATGAAGAGGAACTTAGTTTCCATGTTTCTCTCCTGTCCTTTTTCCCACAGAGAGCTCAGTACACAAGACCCGTTTTTATTATATACATAAAGAAGAATTTAGTTTACTATAGTCTTCTCCTGCCCCCACGTACATAATAGAAGCAATCTAGAGGAGTGAGTTTTGTTTTTTTATTGACATATCCTGCCATCTTATCTCATACAAAACTCACTCCTCTAGATTGCTTCTATTATGTACGTGAAGAGAGACTTAGTTTTCTATTGACATATCCTGCCATCTTATCTCTTAATTGTTGGCTAGACCATGAACGGTAGATTAATAGAGCAACATAATCACTCAATACTTGTTCTTAAGCGGCAATCCATTTACTTTTTCTCTAGTGATGTAGTTTTACTTCAAGGGTGATATGTAGAATGAACTCTAATGACTGTCAATTATTAGTTATGTTCTTGGAACTAATATGCTTCAAGCTTTTTCCTTATACTGATGGTTTTTTTTTCTTATGCTGGTTCTTGGGCCAAGACTTGTTCTTTTTTAAGGTGAATTTAAAACGTATATTCAAGAATGTGGAATGAGGTTTGTATAGTCTTTTCCTGCCTTTTTTCTCACAAAAAACACTCTACAAGATTTGTTTATATTATGTACATGAAGACAGACTTAGTTTTATATTAACATATCCTATTATCGTATCTCATACAAAACTCACTCCTCTAGATTGCTTCTATTATGTACGTGAAGAGAGACTTAGAAATACCTTACTATCTGGAAGAGTACTGACCTTGTGTGTAGTGACAGAGATGGACAAAAAATCCACAATTTCTATCGAAATGCATTTGAAGAAAACTAATTACTACGGATATAAATGGTGGCAATTAATTTAGTCTGAATTATACACTTAGTAATGGACTCGTGCAACAAAATAATCAATTGATTTAGTCTGAATTATACACTTAGAAATGGACTCGTACAACAAAATAATCAATTGATTTCGTCTGAATTATACACTTAGTAATGGACTCGTACAACAAAATAATCAATTGATTTCGTCTGAATTATACACTTAGTAATGGACTCGTACAACAAAATAATCAATTGATTTAGTCTGAATTATACATTTAGTAATGGACTCGTACAACAAAATAATCAATTGATTTAG
>NW_013667702.1:105977-113793 GCF_000517525.1 Limulus polyphemus
TGATTTAGTGTGAATTATACACTCAGTAATGGGCTCGTACAATAAAAAAATGATTTAGTGTGAATTATACACTTAATAATGGACTCGTACAACACAAACAACTGATTTGGTAAGAATTATACACTTAGTAATGGACTCGTACAACAACAAAAAATGATTTAGTGTGAATTATACACTCAGTAATGGACTCGTACAACACAAACAACTGATTTGGTATGAATTATACACTTAGTAATGGACTCGTACAACAAAAACAACTGATTTAGTGTGAATTATACACTTAGTAATGGACTCGTACAATAAAAAACTAATTTAGTGTGAATTATACACTCAGTAATGGACTCGTACAACAAAAACATCTGATTTAGTGTGAATTATACACTCAGTAATAGACTCGTACAACAAAAACAACTGATTTGGTATGAATTATACACTCAGTAATGGACTCATACAACAACAAAAACAATTGATTTTGTGTGAATTATACATTTTTAAAAAATACATTGTACCTTTTGTGTGTGATCCTGTGTTGTGTGCTAATTCTTTTATCAGAACTTATACATTTAATAATGGACTCATACAACAACAAAAAACAATTGATTTAGTCTAAATTATACACTTAGTAATGGACTCGTATAATAAAAAAAATATATTTAGTATGAATTATACACTGAGTAATGGACTCATACAACAACAAAAACAATTGATTTAGTGTGAATTATACACTCAGTAATGGACTCGTACAACAAAACAGATATTTAATTTAGTCTGATTTATACATTTTAAAAAAATACATTGCACCTTTTGTGTGTGATCCTGTGTTGTGTGCTAATTCTTTTATCAGAATTTATACACTTAATAATGGACTCATACAACAACAAAAACCAAATGATTTAGTCTAAATTATACACTTAGTAATGGAATCAAACAACAACAAAAACAATTGATTTAGTGTGAATTATACACTTAGTCATGGACTCATACAACAACAAAAACAATTGATTTAGAGTAAATTATAGACTCAGTAATAGACTCGTACAACAAAACGAACAATTGATTTAGTATGAATTATACACTTAGTCATGGACTCATACAACAACAAAAACAATTGATTTAGAGTAAATTATAGACTCAGTAATAGACTCGTACAACAAAACGAACAATTGATTTAGTATGAATTATACACTTAGTAATGGACTCATACAACAACAAAAACAATTGATTTAGTGTGAATTATACACTTAGTAATGGACTCGTACAACAAAACGAACAATTGATTTAGTATGAATTATACACTTAGTAATGGACTCATACAACAACAAAAACAATTGATTTAGTGTGAATTATACACTTAGTAATGGACTCGTACAACAAAACGAACAATTGATTTAGTATGAATTATACCATTAGTAAGGGACTCATATAGCACAATATTTTTCTGAAGGAGATTTTTTAAAATTGGACTTCCGATTCTCTACGTCGCTCTAGTGTTGCAACTTGTAAGTTACATACGATTTGTTTTTATTTCACAAATTCAATGCGATGTTTCTAAATCTTCAAGATATTTTTCTAAGTAATTTTACGTTTTTACATCAGAAATTTAGTTGTAATGAGCTTAAGAACCAAAAGATTCGAAGAACTATATTATTAAACGTTTTTGACTCTCAATTCTTCATCAACGGATCTTTAATTTATTGCACGCTGCATTTTACCCTAAACTACAGACACAACATCAATAATTAGGGAGAAAATTTTGCCCCAAAAGTTGAAACGTTCTAACTGATCAATCATTTAACTAAACGATTCGTAAAATTGCAACCAACATCAAGCTATGATATATTATTGAAACACCATAACTATCTATCTGTCTTTATTTATAAGCAACGCCTTATCGAACTTTAATGGTTAAAGATACAACTTGGGCAGTTCAAACTGTGCTACCAAGTACAAATATTACGTTTCTATCTTGTTAGAAAGAAATGCAATTAGCATTTTTTTAATTTCTCGCTTACGGGAAAGTTGTTTTTATAGAATCAGGGATTAGTCATGTTTACAACGTTATCAGTTATTTTACAAATGCTCAGAAAAACTGAAAATTATAATTCAGTTGATTATAAAACATTTTCGATTTTTTGTACAGTAATTAAGATGAGTTAGTGTTCTAAGTTTCAACAAATTTTGTTTTGTCGTGTATTTAACCTCCCGTATATATAACCTCAGTACCCTTAAAAATTTTTAAAGAAGATTTTTTTTTTTCAATTAATGTCTTAAACGTGACACAGATAAGTAAACGTTAATATTTCTGCTCCGAAAAAGACTTTGGGCTTCAAGCCAAAGTTCCCTAATGCTAATGGTGCTGTCTAAAGCACGCAAAGAAAGCACGTCACGATCAACATGGGTTTTCTCTATTTTACGGCTTGCTTTAGGACACGGCTTACGAAAAACCCTGAATAAGGAATCTGGTAAAACAAGGATTCTATCCCACCCTCTTCTCTAGTTTAGTAGCGACTCCACAATGAACAATGTTTTATTTTTTAACCAAACCATTGCACTTAAATGGGTTTATTACCATCACAAGCCTAATTTTATTTATATTTTTATTTATTCAAAATTACTGTGGGACCCATAAAAATCTTAGTTTGATCAAATATCCCAGCCAAACAAAAGGTGGGTGGAAGAGAGATGCTTCAGAGGAAATTCAAAATCTTAGTTGTGTCATTTTCATAGCACCTTTAATTTTACAGTGAACTTATCCACCAAGCATATACTGTACAATAGGTCCCTGTAAACATATACACGGTGACTTCTGTATCTTTTACACAATAAACCCTGTAAACATATACACGGTGACTTCTGTACTTTTTTACCGCATGATCTCTAATCATATACACGGTGACTTCTGTATTTTTACCACATGATCTCTAACCATATACACGGTGACTTCTGTAATTTTTACCGCATGATCTCTAATCATATACACGGTGACTTCTGTAATTTTTTCCACATGATCTCTAATCATATACACGGTGACTCCTGTACTTTTTTCCACATGATCTCTAACCATATACACGGTGACTAATATACTTTTTCCATATAATCTCTAAATATATAGTGACTTATGTACTTTTTGTATTATGTTCTCCAAACATACACTGTAACTTCTGTACATTTTCAGCATGCCTTCTGAACACACATTTTAACTTCTGCCATTCCCTCCAAACTTAATAGGTAAAGTGAATTTTCGTCAAACAGGGGAAATATATGACGCAAATTACACCAAAAGTATATAAGATATCATCAGACAATTTTCGATTTATTCTAAACATTTTTGCTGCGAACATCTGAGCTCATTATTAAGAATCTTCATATCATTTTCTTTTTCTTAAAATGTATATTTCTTTGTGCTTTTCACTTACACGTTTTTTCCAAGCACTGTTGAAACAGGTACAAAAAGTATGAAATGTCATTTTAAGCCTAACTGTTATAATTTCTTTTGTTACAACAATCCCCGTCCCACCAAACATGTTCGTCCTTTCAGCCGTGGGGGCGTTATAACGTGATGGTCAATCCCACTATTCGTTGGTAAAAAGAGTAACCGAAGAGTTGGCGGTGGGTGGTGATGACTAGCTGCCTTCCCTCTAGTCTTACACTGCTAAATTAGGGACGGCTAGCGCAGATAGCCCTCGTGTAGCTTTGCGAGAAATTCAAAACAAACAAACAATTGTTATAACAACAAAAAAGTCGTATCAATTTCTCCAGAAAATGATATTGACATGAGTTTGTTAATTTTAGTTTCTTTCTATTTCTCTATAATGAAGAAATGTAGTTTAAAAAGTCGGATGATGGGGAATTACTTAAGAGCTTTCTTCGTCAACTATCATCAATAAATCTTAGGAATGGGAGCTCTGTCATCACCACATTCGTTTAAAATACAAACAACAACAATAATAATAACCATATGCCACTAACTAGCAGTATATTCTTACTGTACTGCATGATTTAATAATCTCATCTATATACATCCATGTTCTAACATTTGCTAGACCTCTGTTATATATATCCACAAAATATATATCTTATGGTCAATGTTACAATTAAGTGTTAGTACTCCTGAACATATACAAACTACATTTATAGATGAATGTACTTAGGTTCTGCTAAAAGTATTATGTACAACGTAAGTACCTGAGCAAAACAACATCCATGATTTCTTCCCATTGTTCTTGATGATTTTCTCTTCCCTACTTAGTAACACCAGAAGATATCTTCAGAATCATTTTCAAAATAGCGTCCGCAGCACCTTTTGCTTTTCTGAATTTATTTCAACTGAACTAAATCTACTTCCTGGTCTAAAGTGTTAATCTGCTTAGTGATGTTAGAACTGGTCCTAATGATCAAACTATGGCTTTGTAACTTGCTTTTCGCTAAAACAGAAATATATTAATTTACAGTTAAATCACTTAAAATACGTGCACATTCTTACCGAATAATTTAAAAAGGTAATGTTCCCTAGTGGCTCAGCACTATGTTTGAAGGCTTATAACTCTACAATTTGGATTTCGATCCCCTGTGGTGGGCACAGCATGACTAATAAACAAAAACAAACAAATGTAGTTACGGAATGGTTTAATTGCATAACTGAAATGCTGAAAAGAGCATGACACAGTTGAGAGTTGGAGTAAAAACGAAATATTTTTAAATATTCTTCACAACTTCAAAAATGATGTGATTCATCAATAAGATATACAAACATACAAACCAACTAAAACTACTTATGAAACTCTTTATGAAGTTTAACATTTTCCCGAAACATAAAACTCCTTCTATAAACTAACGCAGAAAGTAAACAAGATGATAAAGTACTATTCCTATGTCAGAGTCAAGTGTCCAATCTTTTAAAAATTCGGTGAAAAATATACTTATTCACAACAATATAATTACTGCAATAATGGTCTGTAATGCTCACCGTGATCAGTCTCGTGACATACAGAAATGGCAATACTGGAAGATGGACCTGTATAAAGATTATAGCTATATTGTTTATAATGTATTTTGTAATACTGTTTAGAACCCAGGATATAAAATTTATTAAGAAAAATGAGCACTTTTAGTAATTGCAATACTGAGGAACGTTCTGAACCCCCAATTCTACGTGGTTACCACACTCCTCCCATTTTACAAACGAAGCCTATCCTCAAGCAGAACAAAGTTATGAAGGGTTGCTAAGCATTTTTTTTTGGGGGGGGGGGGGGTGTTACAAAAATTCCATTTATTGCGATTCGATCTTGCATTCAACGACAATTCGACAAACTAAACTCTCCTGTTACTTGATCTAGGGTGTTAAAGAAAGACTGGGAGTGGCACAACATCCTAAGAAGTTTCGTTTGAATTTCACGAAAAGCTACATGAGGGCTATCTGCGCTAGCCATCTCTAATTTAGCAGTGAAAGACTAAATGAAATGCAGCTAACCATCACCACCCATCGCCAATTCTTGGGGTACTCTTTTACCAAAGAATAGTGGGATTGACCATCAAAATATAACGCCCCCACGGCTGAGAACGTGAGCGCGTAAGGTGGTGGGATTCGAACCCGCGACCCACAGATTGCGAGTCGAGCGCCCTAACCATCTAGCCATGCCTGGGCCATCTTAAGAAGTAGTAAAATTCGAACCTCATGGCAACATCACTTATATCACTGCGAAACGAAGCCGTGAAGGTCTGTCCATTAAAGATGAAAATAGTTTTGAATAATTTAAAACAATAATAATAGATCGTTGAAACCTGCCGTATCTGGAAGAAAACATTCCATCAAACAAGTACGTTAAAGTAAATATATTAATAATATTCCAACCACACCGTGTTCGCTATATGCAGTGCCAACGACGCGTTTCGCTCAATCCAGAGCTCATCAGGCCGGCTGAGACACCACATCGAATATAGTAGAGATCGGAACACTATTTATATAAGCCATTTGTTACAATAACAATTGTTATGGTGTGAACGCCTTTTCGAAGCTGGCGAAGTGTGATTATAATTAATTATACTTGTCATAAGACATTAATATCGGGCTTATTATGTTTTTTAACATTGTATTCTATATCTAGTCTCTTAGAGATTTTCAAGAATTAAAAGAGTGTATAATTATAGTATTCCAAACATACTAACTTCGCCATATCTCTTGCCAACGACGCATTTCGCTCATTCCAGAGCTCATCAGGTTAGCTGGGACACAACAAATTCAGTAGTGATCGAAACATTTTATATAAGGGACTAGATAAAGAATGTAGTGTTATAAAAATAATAGGTATAATACTAATCTCTTACTAGAATTGTGATTAACTATTATAATCACACTTCGCCAACTTGGAACAGGTGTTCAGACGATAACAAATGTTGTTGTAACAAATGGCTTATATAAATGGTGATCTGATCACTACTGTGTTCAATGTGTCACAGCCGACCTGACGATCTGTGGATTGGGCGAAATGCGTCGTCGGCAATGCATATGGCGAACACAGTGTGGTTGGAATACTATCGTTATACCCTCTTTTAATTCTTGAAAATCCCTAAGGGACTAGATATAGAATGCAAGGTTAAAAAACATAATAAGCCTAATATCAATGTCTTGTGACAAGTACAATTAATCACTTTGAACTCAATTATCATTTAAAAGATAATACATAAAACGGACCAAGGATTCTGTTGTTATAAAGCAATGAAGCTAGATAACGTATCTGCTTGTTAAACATAGTCACAGGTTCTTTAGAAAATTGTACGAGTTAAAGTTTAACTCATTAGAAAGATATCTGGCATGCTGTTATTGCTATTCATACTGTACTCAATTCCAAATTAAAGGGAAAAAAAATAATGCATTCTAATATACCGAATTTTTTAAACTTGATCATCAAATATTTATTTAATACATTTCACATTAATAAATTTAAAGATTTATTTACACAAATTTTCATTTTCTAGATCTTTTAATCTGCCACTTCAACTTATATTTAAGTCTGATTATATATACAATCTAGAAAACTTATAATAGCACATATGATTTTTTTTACAATTAAGACAAAAACCTTATTTTCCCTTTCCTTTCCTAAATAGTTTATGATTTACTAATAACAGTCCAAATAAATATCGGTTATAAAAAGTAAAGAAACATTATGCTGTTGTTGTCTTTTTAGTATAAAGATATACAATAGGCTATATACACTCTGCCCAAGGCGAAGAATCGAACCCCAGTTTTTGGCGTTATAAGTCCGTATACTTAATGCTGACCCACCGGGGAATGAGACATTATAGTTACACAGACGTGTGATAGTTCAACTCACATTGTTTCCCGAAATAGCAACAGTCAAGTCCACAACTGCTATAAAATCCCTTTAAAGCACGCCGTTACAGAATATTACATTTCAGCGCATATACAGTTTCGAATCCTACGTGAATTTCAAGGAATTTTTCGCTTCCCAAAAATCTTAAAATAAAACACTTTTTAGGTAATATAAATTATGCTATATCGCCACCGAATACAGTGTTTTGTTACTAAATTTCTGGTTTAATTAACTGCACAAATTATCTTGCAGTGACTGTTATTTTCTTGTTTTTTTTTAATGTGAGGGGACAAAATGTTTACCTTAATTGGATTTAAATACGTTATAAGTATACTACAGTTTCATTTTACGTTCCATAAAAATTGTAACATACACATAAGACCCGGCATGGCCAGGTGGTTAGGGAACTCGACTCGCACTCTGCGGGTCGCGGGTTCGAATCCACGTCCCACCAAACATGCTCGCCCTTTCAGCCGTGGGGG
>NW_013667702.1:113814-117031 GCF_000517525.1 Limulus polyphemus
GGCCGCACAGCAATGCCCCCCCCCCCAAAACAAACAAACGGAATTTCAGAACAGTACCTAAATATTTGCATATATTGCCAATAATTTTTGTAAAACTAAGTATTCCTCAAAATCAAAGTAATTTAGTTTAGCTCGAGATAAAATAATTATATAATAGTTAAAAATAAAATACCCTCACGGTGGCTCAGCGGTAAATCTGAGAGTTTATAGCGCTACGAGTCAGGTTTTTTTAACCGCGGTGCGGAGTACGGATAGCCCATTGTGTAGCTTTGCGCTTAATAACAAACGAAATAGTTACAGAAATTATATCAGATTTATTAGTTTTACTCCATATTTTCTTCCACACCATCATACAAAATAATAAAAATTAATGGACACCGTAATGTATTTAGAGATCAGAATATGTCTTCCAGCTCTTCTGGGTAGGTTTTAATCACAAAGTTTAAAGATCAATAAGTCTAGCTTTGGCCATTTTGTACATAAACATTTCCTAGGTTTTTACATTAAAACGGGGAAAATACATACTGAGATATGAAACAAACAAACAAATATTTGATGGAATCATACTACCTAAAAGACAATCAAAACTTAAGTATATTTAACAGACAGAGTTACTTCCAAAGATTAAAGATCAACAGTTAAGTGTTTTATTAATTAGGAAAGACCTATATTTTCAGTCGGGCAACAGTGTGTGAGGAATGTAGACTCACAACTCCAACAATATAGTTTGGTAGATCTTTTTTCGTGCAGCTCTTATTATCCTACTCTTCACCCCCGCGGCTGATATTTGCACAAACTTTGTATAGTTATATAGTATCATTAGACAGCCTGTTCACAACAGAACTCCACGTTTCAAGACAAAGATTACTTCTACGTACAAGCTTGATTTATGGCTCATGCATATGATTATCATAAGCTTGCTTGTCACATACAAGAACACGACTTGATCCGGTTCAAACAGAGGAAATGACATGAATTACGACACCACTTACAAAATATATCATTTGCTCTGCGAGTACAACCGCCGTGTCGTCAGACAGACAACAATCAACAGACTGCAATCTCACGTTTACAAGAAACGTAGCGCCACCTGTAGGTAACTGCTGAAACATTCTTTACAACGTTTTGTTTGTTTTAGCGCTATGTCGATCACGGGGCATCGAAACCCAGATTTTAGCGTTTAAATCCGTAAAATTACTGCTGAACCTACAGAAATGAAATTCAAATATTTGCGTTTTTTAAACTTAAATGAAATTCAATTAGTGTTTTAAAAAGACTCCTGGTGGGACAGCAGTAAGTTTACAGATTTACAGCTTTAAAACCTAGGATTCGATTCCCCCACGGCGGACATAGCAGATAGCCCAATGTGGTTTTTCTCTAAAACAAACAAACCTTTTAAAAAAAATATTACGAAAAATTACATTATTGAAATAAATAATGACTTTTGAAAGAAAAAATGAAATCTTAAAACATGTAAAACTAAAGTGAGAGAGATGAAAATAGCATAAATGTATCAAATTTCTGCTGTTCCATAGATTTACAGAAATACTTGTTTGTTTGTTTTGAATTTCGCGCAAAGCTACACGAGGCTTCTCTGCGTTAGCCGTCCCTAATTTAGCAGTGTAAGACTAGAGGGAAGGCAGCTAGTCATCACCACCCACCGCCAACTCTTGGGCTACTCTTTGACCAACGAATAGTGGGATGGACCGTCACATTATAATGCCCCCACGGCTGAAAGGACGAACATGTTTGGTGTGACGGGGATTCGAACCCGCGACCCTCAGATTGCGAGTCGAGCGCCCCCTAACCACCTGGCCATGCCGGGCCACCAGAAATTCATCCAAAAGACATCGAGAAATAATAAAACGTTGAGGCATGCCTTCCGAAATGATACATATTAACCCATGTTGAAATATCCAATCAATAACTCGATGCACGGTAATGCATAATGGAGAATATAGTCACTTCCTTTTCAGGGCCGCACTTTGGAGGCGTAATAAGAGTGACTGTCAAATCTCAGAGTTGGTGGTGGTTGTGTTGATTTGGTACCATTTCTCTAGCCTGTCACTTCATAATTAGAAACGGCTAACGCTGGTAGCTCTTGTGTAGCTCTACGCGTAGTCCAACAAACAGACTTACATTTCATCAACAGCGTTTTTATCACAGCTTTTGAGTGAAACACAAGAAGTACAAGCGCCACAGGTTTCTGGAAACAGCCTTGTTTTCTCTCGTATAATATCAAATGAATGAGTTTATGAAAATGTAATGTTAGGAGTCACTAAACACTCGTGCTTGGAACTTGTTTTAAAGGCCACACTGGTTTAGTTATAATTTGTCGTTGAAAACCTAATAATTATGCTGAGCTCTTATGCAAATATAAAAGTGAAAAAATCTTGTTTCACATCTTGATAAATACTCAAGTGTTTACTTGTGTTAAGAATGTGTAGCCATTTGAGTGATTTGTCAAATCATTCAAAGTTGAGTCTTCAAATCGTTTACTTTAATCAATTTATAGAGCAATGCTCTGTCTACTATGATTGTATTAAGTCATATTTCTGGTTGTATTGCTCTGCTCAAGTTTGCTATTTTGTGGACAAATTTAGTAGTTTATCTAGTTCAAAAGGGCCCGGCATAGCCAGGTGGTTAGGACGCTCGACTCGCAATCTGAGGATCGCGGGTTCGAATCCCCTTTACACCAAACATGCTTGCCCTTTCAGCCGTGGGGGCGTTATAATGTGACTATCAATCCTACTATTCGTTGGTAAAAGAGTAGCCCAAGAGTTGGCGGTGGGTGGTGATGGCTAGCTGCTTTCCCTCTTAGTCTTTCACTGCTAAATTAGGGACGGCTAGCGCAGAGAAGCCTCGTGTAGCTTTGCGCGAAATTCAAACCAAAACTAGTTCAAAATGCTTTATACACTATTAGAAATACAAAGTACAGGTGAACTTTTATCTGACATTTAAAGAAAGGTCAACAGATATAAACTCTATTAACATTCGGAAAAGACAAACAGACGGTAAGAGACACGACCGTGTTAGCTCAGTTTAAACAAAATAAATTGTTTATTAAGACTTAGCGTTTCAAATTCTAAAAGACCCAAGGGTTTTATTCTTTTTGATCTAAAGAAAATATTGTGATGTCTTTTACTGATGGATCACGGGTACATTTTAATGTTTTCAACAATAACAAAAAGCTATATTCACTAAAGTTGCTCTATTA
>NW_013667702.1:117742-139139 GCF_000517525.1 Limulus polyphemus
TTTTTTTTTTTTTTTTTTGGGGGGCTGCATTAAGTTGTTTTGAATAATATCAAAAAAGGAGAATTAAACCTCATAAAATCGGTGACAAAATACAGTTATATTAAGCTTCTATCTATATTACAGAAATAAATGCATTCCTTAATTAGGTAAGTAGTTAAAGCAGATAATACAATAAATAAATAAGAGTCAATCTAAACATATGGGTCATTAATTTCCCTCAAGCACTGTTCCTTAAATCTATGTCAATAATGTGTAAAAACTCTGACCTTAACATGATTATACTTTTTTTAAAGGGCCTTAAATAAAGTTTAGATAAATACCAGAATAACTAAGAAGACTGTCCAATCAACGCGTGCGTTGTAGAAGCACGTGCACTCCCCCAACACCTGTAAAGACACAATAAAACGATGACCATGAACTCAAATGTACTTTTGCAGAGCGTAGAGCTTTAACTGAAAATATTGTGAGACTTGATTTATTTATTTTGTTCCTTTCATTTTAAATAATATAGATAATAGCAACGCTTACTTCATTCAATATTTTGCTGAAAATCGACTGGCCAATAATTAGCTTGACACACTGTGGATTCAGAATTTCAACATTTTCCCTTCCAAAACTATCCGGATCCGCCATGAATTATTTTCGATTTAACTTTAACAAAACTAATGAAGGTTTGTTCGGGATATATAATCACGTATCTCGCATTGATAAGTTTTTGTAATGTATAAGTTGAATAAAGTTAAAACCGAAAGTTCAGTATATTAGTGTTGTGGAACAGTGACTCTATAAATATACTGTCGGGGGCAAAGTGTTTTATCTGGCTGATCCTTTGTTAGAATAAATGGAAGCTTAGTGTAGTTTATACACTCTATGGCTGTATGTGAAACACACATATCACACAAATAGAACTATAAAATAGAAGATAGAAATAAAGTCGATAACAGCTCTGTCGCTGGTCCACATTTCAACGCTGAGATAGATATACATAAATTATTGTTAATGGCTGCACGACGCGATGCAAGAGATTCAGGAGATGCACATTTTTCGGAGCTCTCGAGCATATTTGAACGTAATTCCTCCCCACAGCAGGAGGGTTGCGGCTAGGGAAAGACCAAAGACGTCAATCGTCGAAGAGCACGTGCTCCCGCAGGGCTGGAATCTTCAGCTTCCTTCCCCTACCACTCACTGGCCCGACAGTCTAATTATTGAGGATATGGATATTGGTATAGCACGCGCGCAGAAACCGTTCTTCAGAGTTGTCAAGATGTATGATAACAGTCAAGTAATGGCAAAGGCGATTCCATTTCAGTGAGGAACCTTGGTATTTCATTGTACAGAAACTGGTAAGTTAATGTATTTCATGAACAAAAGATAAAGACAGCAAGAGCTGTAAAAAAACAAAACAAACGCCACAGTAATATTACAGACATCACCACAAGTATCTGTACGTGCCTAATATCAAAGTTTTACGTACATATATATATATCAATCTAAGACATTGAGAAATTAGGAGAAGTTAGCTCTTCTCCGGGTTCTCCTGATCATGGTTCCCTGGAGCCATTTCTATAATGTCTGCCGTTAACAAAAATCTCTCATTTCTACGATTCCTTTCCTTAATGTTTCACTGATGAAAACTTGAGTTATTCTGAGTTATCGTGTTTGTAACTACTCAGACTCCTCCACTGAGTTAGTTTATTTTTGTAGTTTCTTTCTTTTTTTTAATGTGCATTTTTTGTCATTACAGATATACGTATTTACAAGAAGAAATTTCTATAGTATATATACATATCTACAAGCGTATGTAATGAATGTGCATGCGTACTGATTAAGTTCCTCATTTCCCCAATGTTAAACACGTTTACAGTTTCTCAGTTTTTCATTTCATTTGCATACGCCGTTTTTTCACGTTAACAGAGGCAGAGTTCACGCACAAAGCGGTCGATCGCGCCATTCATCTCTGTCAGAAGAGAGTTATTAATATCAGCATGTTCATCAGAATCCTTTTGGGCCAAAGGGAGCTTGGCTGGCACGATTTGTAATCTTCTCTGTGATTCCGAAACGAATCCTGCTTACCACAGTCTACAAGAAAAATGCCATGCCACTCCCACTTGGATAAGACTAATTACTGTTGCGGAATGGAACGGAAGCAAAAAAAAGAAAAAGGAAAAAACACGAGGCAAGACGACTTCGGTATCAAAATCAATTTGATATCTAGCAGATGACACAAGTGACTGCGTACACAAGCAGAAACATTTGGACGACCTACGAGAGGCTCGGTAATGCTAAAAACAATTTGTAGTTATTTTGTGTTTTAATAAGGAAAATTAAACGTTTCGACTGACGCTTTTAATCTTCCTTTCTGATGTACTGTAAAGATAGTTAATTATTGAAGCCAGCAGATACTTCGTTAATAAAAACCAGATCTCACGAGAGGGAAAAAACCCATGCTCAATGGCTACCAAAATTTAATCTTGCTATAGTTAACATATCTGCTCTGCTCACTGGTTACCGAAGTTTAATCTTACTGCAGTTAACATATCTGCCCTGCTCACTGGTTACCAAATTTAATCTTGCTACAGTTACCATATCTGCCCTGCTCAATGGCTATCGAAATTTAATATTACTATAGTTAACATATCTTCCCTGCTCAATGGCTATCGAAATTTAATATTACTATAGTTACCATATCTGCCCAGCTCACTGGTTACAGAAATTTAATCTTGCTATAGATAACATATCTGCCCTTTGCACAGTTAATTTAAATTTCGTTTCTTTATTTAATCAGAAAAAATTCACCAATTCGAGTATACACTTTTCTTGCAAAAGCCTAATATTTTCTATCTCTCATCCCAATATAAGCACTTATCGTATAATTAAATGAGGGTTACTCCAATCTAGAACCGTATTCCACTCAATCAAAATTCTCCGAATCGTAATGAACCTTGTTTGCGATCTATTTGTGCACACAAACACTACGTAGCACCATTATCTTATATATATATCAACAGCTTTGTTTTTTAATCTAATAATAAACTTTTAAATATGAAGCAAAAGAGGATTTTTCATATTATTCTGCTTACTGGAGAAACAATGTATAGATACTTGATTTGAAATTAATCTCAAAAATGAATAACATTTTCATCAACGTGATGTTCATTTCACAATACTTCTGAAGAATGGGTGTATCTGTTTTCTGCTAAATGAAAACACGGTATCATATACGTATTGTAATGGAAATGGACAGGTCATCAATACCTAACATCGACAAAAACCATTGTTATATAAGAAATAACTAGACCTAATTAATATCCTTCAGAGCTAAATAGTATAACTCTCGAGTATCGCATCCCTTTAAAGTTGAGTAGTATGAGCCCTAAGTATCACATCTCTTTAGAGTTAAATCACATGAGCCCCAAGTATCATATCCCTTTAAAGTTGAATAGTATGAGCTCTAAGTATCACATCTCTTTAGAGTTAAATCAAATGAGCCCCAAGTATCATATCCCTTTAGAGTTAAATCACATGAGCCCCAAGTATGACATCCCTTTAGAGTTAAATAGTATGAGCCCCATGTATCACATCCCCTTAGAGTTAAATCATATGGGCCCTAAGTATTATATCCCTTTAGAGTTAAATAGTATTAGTCTTAAGTATCACATCCCTTCAGAGCTAAAAAATATGAGCCCCGAGTATCACATCCCTTCAGAGTTAAAAAGTACGAGCCCCGAGTATCACATTCCTTTCAGAGCTAAAAAATATGAGCCCGAGTATCACATCCCTTCAGAGCTAAAAAATATGAACCCCGAGTATCACATCCCTTCAGAGTTAAAAAGTACGAGCCCCGAGTATCACATTCCTTTCAGAGCTAATTATTATGAGCCTCAAGTATAATACATTCATGAGGCTAACGTATTTTTGTATAAATAATGTTTAATTTGGCTAATCGATCCCACATTTGTTTCAGATATCTAAAAACCGCACATCTGTGAACTCGAGACATGATTTTTTCTAATCTCATACCTTCTGTAAAATACAAAAAAAAATTCATACGTCAAAATGATTCCAACAAGTTTTTGTTCCCCCTATTTCAACAAAAACACACGTTCTTACGAAGAAATACTTTGACCAGTTTCAGGTAATTTCATAATCTTTCGAAGATCAAAGATAACATTTGAAATATCTTAACTTCTTTATAGAAAAAATTAAATTAATACTTTTCATTTTTAGCATCAAGTTATTATTGTTATAAGTACTACCACAATTTTAAATCACCCCCTTCCATTCCTCGTGATGAGGTCAAGGAGCACGTGAGGAATTAATAAGAACAATTTTCAATGTTAATCTTGTAACAGCAACTGGATTTTTTAGAGAAATCTATTGGCTCGTCTCCAGACAATGTTATAGGTCAAAGGTAAAAATCCCCAGTGCTGAAGAGATTGAAGAAAATTCAAATGTTAAACAAAATTATGTCAATGAACACGCGCGTTTATTTTTTTCTTTTCGCAATATCTTAAGTTTGAGAATTTCTCCATTCAAAAACCTGAATCATGCTTCTCAAACATACATGAAAATACTGAACGTTTGATTAAATACATAAGTGAAATAGCTCATAGAACCTTACCTAACTAATCTCTTAACCTTACTCAGACATTCCCTTAACCCTACCTAGATATTATTTGAACTCTAACTAGCTACTTTCTGAACTCTACCTAGCTCCCTTAACCCAACCTAGATATTGCCTGAACCTTACCTATATACTTCCTGAATTTTACCTAACTACTCCCTGAACCATACCTAGATACTGTTTGAAACATATCTAACTACTCCCTGAACCTTACCTAGGTACTTCCTGAAAGCTTTACCTAACTACTCCCTGAACCATACCTAAGTACTTCCTGAACTTTATCTAACTACTCCCTGAACCTTACCTAGGTACTTCCTGAACTTTACCTAACTACTCCCTGAACCCAACCTAGGTACTGTTTCTAACATATCTAACTACTCCCTGAACCTTACCTAGGTACTTCCTGAGCTTTATCTAACTACTCCCTGAACCCAACCTAGGTACTGTTTCTAACATATCTAACTACTCCCTGAACCTTACCTAGGTACTCCCTGGAACTCACCGAGATACTGTTTGAAATCTACCTAACTACTCCCTGAACCTTACCTAGGTACTCCCTGGAACTCACCTAGATACTGTTTGAAATCTACCTAACTACTCCCTGAACCTTACCTAGGTACTCCCTGGAACTCACCTACATACTGTTTGAAATCTACCTAACTACTCCCTGAACCCTACTTTACTGATCCTAAGCAATGCCTATAATTGTTACACGTCTGAAGTTGACTCATTTTGAAAATCTTTTAAATACCTCACAAATAGAATAACCTGTTCCTAAGAACTATGTCAACTGTTCTTGAAAAACAAGTTCGTATACCATAATCTCAATGACAACTTCATTAAAAACGAGTGTTATCAAGAGAATTACACAAAGTTTAACTGAGCAAAAATGTCAGTGGTGTAGAAGTAAAATTATTTATGATTCAAATTTTAGTATATCAAGTGAACAGGATACAACCACCGACCTTTGCTCTTATGTGATCTTTAAACCTCCAAAATAACACTAATACATCATCTCTATAATCTGTAAATCATTCTCGAAAACACGTGCTTATATTATGCGAAAATCAATTAAAGACACTCTGCATAAGAGAATAACTCAAGAAACTTGTAGGTAATGTTTTGGTTGACGTGAGGGTAGGTTCAACTTCAAGTGTTACTGTAATATATATTTTCAACATTTGTAAGTTTTTTCACAGTAGTTATATTTCAAAGAAAATTACAGATATATTTTTGTTGTTCGGTTTAGTATTTATTTAAATCAAGAACTTGCCAGTGGAAGATGACAAGGTTTCTTGCTGATGTTAGCACTTTAATTGCTACATGAAAGTTATTTTAGAGTTCAACTCTAGTGTACAACGGACTGAAAACGTTACTCGACTTATCTAAACGTCAGTGTACAACGGACTGGAAACGTTATTCAACTGTCAGTTATATATAACCACAGATGCCATTGAATTGATAGCAGGAGCAGTGACATCAATTTCCCTCCTATAGTCAGATTTATGTGGGGACACGACCTAACGAACGGCCCCTTGTCGGTCCAGGCCAAAGCTGTTCGTCATTCTTTCAAAGTCTGCCACAAACTAAAATACGAACCCGACATACATCTGACGCCAGCTATTCTCACACACTGAATAAAGTTAAAGCCATATAAGTTCGTACACGTACTGTTATACGGACATCCCTAAACCATGTGTATATATATATATATATATGCAATCTAAGGATACGCGAAAAATTAAGAGAAGCACCAATAGTGTATAGCCCAATCGTCAAATAAGCATTATACCTATACAGTCTTGCCACGCTGAACATTGGTTTTAATTCGCATGCTCGAATGGAAATATTGCTACATAAACGACTTGAATACTAAATTCGTATAAGATCTTCAGAGGAATAAGAGACTCTGGAATTGACGGGAGTATTTTTTAACAATAAACCACAACGGCGACGTCGTCAATAATTCAAAAGTTACTTCATGGAACCTGGACCTGTGCACCGCACGCAGAGGTGGAACGTTCCACGCTTGTTTTAATTTTCCAACAACTTGGTGGTCCAGAATTAAACAGTCATGCACGAACCCAACCTCTCGTCACTTAAACTTCTTGATTCAACACTTTCTAATAAATCAAATCACTGCTCATTTTCTTTCCGACAAGACGTGTATTTTGAAGTTTAAAACAACACACGAGGAACAAGTCATGTTAGTTTTAAATCATTAATGGTCACATGAAGGAATAAACATTCCTAACCATAATCCTTCCTGTCCACTAATAACTAAGCTTGCTCTTTTTATATAATGATTATGAACACTGAGAGACACTTAGAAATAAACTACAGCTAAATATACATAATCCTAACCGCTTGGCCAGGTGGGTAAGACGCTCGACTCGCAATCTGCGGGTCGCGGGTTCGCGCCCCCATCCCACCAAACATGCTCGCCCCTTTTAGCCGTGGGAGCGTTATAATGTTACGGTCAATCCCACTCTTCGTTGGTAAAAGAGTAGCCCAAGAGTTGGCGGTGGGTGGTGATGACTAGCATCCTTCCCTCTAGTCTTACACTGCTAAATTCGGGGATGGTTGGCGTCAGGAAGGGCATCCGGCCGTAAAAACCCTGCCAAAACCGAAAATAGCGACCCCGTATAGATACGGGAAGAAGAAGATTCATAATCCTAACCGCTTCTGTTCCATCAAAACTTTTAATTGCAGTAACAATAAAAGTTATTCCTGGTGTGGAATATCAAAGAAGTTTCTAACCAAGATCATGAATACCTGCGCTAAATCTTATTACAAAAGTCAGCCAAACCGCTTAAGTTCTATCGATGTTTAAATACAACAAAGAATAAAGACAAAATGTACGGAGGCATTATCTTTACAGAGAACATAGCACATTTTAGGCTATGTAAGTTATAGTCTTCTAAAAGATATTAGGCTCGGCATGGCCAGGTGGTTACGGCGCTCGACTCGCAAGCCGTGGGGTGCGGGTTCGAATCCCATCATCTTACACGCTCGTCTTTTCAGGCGTGGGTGCGTTATAATATTATGGTCAATCTCACTATTAGAATAAAAGAGTAGCCCAATAGTTAGCGGTACTACCTTCTCTCTAGTCTTTCACTGCTAAATTAGGGACAATTAGCGCGGATATCCCTCGTGTAACTTTGCGTGAAATTCAAACTAAACATTATTAATTCATTAAAAACCTAACGTTAACACCGCATTCGTATAAGAATTCATATCTTGCTTGGCATTACATTATAAAACAGATATATTATTATTTTCTTTAAAAATGAAGAGTTTTGTATTCAGATAGAATAACGTTGTTGAGTACTCTGTTTTTTTAAATTTACTTTTAGAGGAATCGGTTCCGAAGTCGTTCCTAAGTGGTCTAAACTTGTACCTACGTGACAATTACACTTGAAATGACATAAATAAAAGCGACTTATTATTATCAATATAATTGTTTCATGGTCGACGTTTTTAGGAAAGTAAAAACCTCCGCTGGGCCGGGCGTCACCAATTGCCAGTAGCATGCCCGGATAGTGAATCTACTAAACAAGCGCTGCTGTGCGCAATAAGGGGGGGTATCCAATCGGTCAGGTGGGGTCAGCTATTTTCAGATAACCCTTTGTTTAGCTTTGTGCTAAAATTCTGAAACAGAAAACAAACCTCAACTCGAATATTGAAACGTAGCTGTTCATATAAAAATGACAAGTAATTCGAACAATAAAACCTCAAAATAAGAATTATAAAGTTTGCATTAAAGCATTTGTATTACCTAAAATTTGTGGCCATTCCAAACAAAATTCAGGCTTGCTATGTTTACTTGTAACAACTTTTATGCTCTTAATTGTTAAAGTTTGTTAATGAGTATAACCCAAGCATGCAGTAAATAACTCGCCCCCCAGTGGCCCAGCGGTATGTCTGCGGACTTACAACGCTAGAATCCGGGTTTCGATACCTGTGGTGGGCAGCTCATTATGTAGCTTTGTGCTTAATTACAAACAAACAAGTAAATAACTTTCAGAATATACGTACTCTCTTATGTACATACGCAATGCAGACCTTTATATGGTAAATGTCACATATTGTTGTGATGAAATAACCGAATCAATTTTAATAAAATCTGGTAGAGGGAGCTAGGTGGACCACGAGGTCGAGTTTGGCAGCAATCTCAATTTTATCGTCTTAATGCCACGAGTGAGGGTTCAAAATACGCGAATTCGCCACCAAAGTAAGGTAAGTTTTAATGCTGAGCGTAGCACGGGCATCTTTACATCGGATGAATCGTTTATGTGTTGCGGCACAAAATAGAGGAAAGGTCCAACGTCTCGGTGTACAGCATCGTATTTTAAGTTCCAGGTCCCTTAGCTAGCGTAGTAATATTGATACAAAATATGCGAAACAGCGTGTTGCTTGAACTCTGCGTCTATTATAATACAGAAAATTAGGCATGACTTTCTCGGATACCAGCGTTAATTTAGTAAAAACTAAAGCCATGACTAGTTCGTTGCCATAGAGACAGGTACATCTGCTAAATATATCGTTAATAGGTAAATTGGTATTTGGAAACTGGATGCTCTTTTTTTATATCTATTAAGACA
Organism: Limulus polyphemus; assembly: GCF_000517525.1. Lineage (NCBI taxonomy): Eukaryota > Metazoa > Arthropoda > Merostomata > Xiphosura > Limulidae > Limulus > Limulus polyphemus. The sequence goes on from NW_013667702.1 coordinate 126,971, forward strand.
GGTGTGTTTTCTCTGGGAAACCACACGCGCAGGTGCCTTTGGTTGTCTGCTATACTGTGTGCCCTGCCAATATAATAATCTATAGTTATCTTAGATCTTGTCACTATCTTTTAAAAAAGTAACAAAATAAATGCAAGTAGAAGGCCAGACGATTAGTGGCATGTTCATTGCAGTAGCTAACCACATGAAATAAATTTAATTGTGTTACCTCTCCATGTTCAAAATAGTGTGTTCGAAAATTATATTTAAAATGTATTGACACTTCTGTCAGGCACGCGTCGCGTTGCCATGGTATCCCATGCATGCTGCAGTGTAGCTCCATTGGTCTAATATGACTTTTTAATAATCGTTGTAGCGTATTTTGCTATAGTCATTTTCATTTCCTGGCACCTTTTCTATTTGCCTATTTCACCGAGAGTTATAGAGTACATGGCGCTGCTATTTCTTATCCCCTTCCGAAACCATAATTACAACCGATTTTCTGTGTGTTTATACTAAACTTCAGCCTGTGTGAACTGTTTTGTCACTTGGGAATGTTTATAGCATATGGGCCTAACATTTTAAAATAGTAATTTACTGTATTCTACTTTACAGCACGTTACGTACTGCGTTGTTTCTATGTGTGTATGTGACTTTTGACCGGATACCAATTTACTTTCTGAAATAAAATACTTTTCTTTTCCGAAAGATATCAAGAGACGTATTACGTGGGTTAAAAACTATAACTCGCGACCAATGGCTTTGTTCTATTTTATTACAAGCTACACAGTGGACTATCTGCGCTTTGTCAACCACGGGGAATCGAACCCCAGATTTTAGCGTTGTAAGTGCGTAAACAGAGGAACGTTACCAATGACATCCAACATTTAATAGCATACTTTGAACTAAAATTTTGTTGAAGATAGGTGTGTGAATTGTTTATTATTTTGCTATTGTTTCTTCTTCTTCCAAACTCTTTCCAATCGACCATCATTCCTTCATTTCTCAGTAGATTGGCTTCAAACTTTGTAGACTTATACCTTGATCCAATACGCCCAGACACCCTTTTTATCTTATTTTATTTAGGCCTTTTTAAGGATTTTATAAAGTCAAAGGTTAAACAAACCAAAAAGGCATATTTTGGTCTCCTGTTCGGTCATGCAATCAAGATACAAATTTGCAGTAATATAAATTTTCCAGCGCCAAACACATTGACATACAAAAACGTTGGATTTGCTCATTTTGAGTTTTTTTTAGGAGAGCGTTAGAGCTCACATAAAAGCACAATTTTAGGATTTTTTGACAATTACTCCGCTGTATTTCGGCCAATTTACATGGGATTTGGTATAAAAATGCCTTTTTACAGGTCTCAAACGGTGATATAGACAGTTTTCCATTATTCTGTATTTTTCTGGTGTCAAAATTGGCCTTGTTGGAACTGCATTTGGCTTTATAATTGTTAAATATTTTATATTTGTACAACGCTAGAATCCGGGTTTCGATACCCGTGGTGGGCAGAGCACAAATAGCCCATTGTGTAGCTTTGTGCTTAATACAAATAAACAATTTTATATTTGATATATAATTATTCACAAACTCGCCTTCTTTATGGATTTTCTTTATGGTTTTAATCCATGATTTCATACTTTAAACATCCACAGCTATTTGTGGGATAATACAGTCATTTCTGTACATCGGTTTGTCTCTAACAGTGAGACATCATATTATTCGTAAGTCAAGTGGATACCTCATAAAAAGCAAATCGTTATTTCAAATTTTACCACCTTACCCGAACTGTTAATATTATGGAAGATAATCAGTATTATGAACACTGTAAAGAGAACACTTAACATTTCAAACGAACATTAGGCCTAATTCTAGGCCTATAGAACTTACCTTACGAACGTAACAGAGTTTAGTGCCTTCAGCACCACAGTCGAAAGTTGTTGATTCCAATAAAAGCAGTTCCTCTCACCAAAATAGTTATTTTAAGTAAAAATCTCAGTATTGAAGCTTTTTTAATTTAATTATGTTTTCTTAAAGTTGAACTTGATTACGTTAAATTCAAGTAGACTACACTATAAGTAAGGCTTAACATTAAGAGCTGTACCCTTTACAGCTATATAAATTAAAATTTTACTAACTCTAGCCTTGCGACTGTGTGTAGCCTATACAACATTACAAATTAAAATAATAATTACAATATCGTTCTGTGGCTTGAATAATAATACAGGCCTAAACTAAAATCTTATGTGTACTTCTGTTTACCTGTTATTATCGCTTGTTAAAAAATTGCGCATACTTTAATTTAAGTCTGTATCTGAAGAATAAGAAATTGAATAATTTTGATTATTCTTAATTTTTGAAAAGAAGTGTTTCCTGCTCACATTGACTAAATGTGACAAACTTGCTATGCGCTCTTCAATGTGTTGCTCCATAATGACAAATGTACCAGTCTATCTGTTTAATAAAATTAATCTTTCTCTCGACATTAATGTGAACCTATACAAAAATAAACATCTTTCAAAGAAGAGAAAGAGAGTAAGGATAAAAGTAGTCAAAATATAGCTTAAACCTTTCGTTATTTTCCCCATAGACATCGACAGTACTCGCCTCAATCTTCTAACCGTTCCTCGCGTATTTCGTGACAAAACAACAACATAATTTCAAAAAGTAAGTATTCTTTTCCAAATGAAAGTATTTTTAGTGGAATATACTTGTTTTATGCTATGGATTTATTTTTTCTCCCAGTCGTTTAATAAATACAGAGGGGGATGGACGGACACTTAAGAAATATATATAAAGATAATGTTTTATAGAAGACAGTTATTTTATTTACAGTGTGTCTACATCAGTATAATTATTGAGAGACGAGAGCCTGTTTAAGTGATAAGTTGTGGTGTTTGTTTTTTTTTTCACTTATACAATGTTTAAATTTCTGTGACCAATGCAAATACTCCTATTCATTCGAAGAGTTATAATACCACACCTTTAGTGTTCTTGATAGTGTTACATACTGAAAGTGAAACATATTACTGCAAGTGAGAAAGAAGAACAGAATACTTTGCTTTAAACTTTAACCGTAACATATTGTACCATTTGAATTTTTTCTGGATACTTCGACTTTGGATTTTAGGTAGAACATAATTAAAAACCTCTCTGATGGCTGTAGTTGATAATTTCAGAACAGTTCCTCTAAATAAACTTTGTGAACATAATAATCAACATCAATGCAAATTACAAAACACACTTTCTTCAAACTAGTTCATCCTATACACCACAGAACATCAGCAAAATAAGAATAACTGGTCCTCGGCTATTTTCTTCACATGAAAAAGTTATATTTGTGTTATTGGTCACTGCGTCTTCAGTCTTAATTTCTAGAATCACTGGTGAACAACATCTAGAACTATTCCATCAGGTGAAGTCTTCAAATATGTGTATTTACAGCACAAAAATTAACCACATTGTGAGACCTCAAAGATATTATGATGTTTACTTTCATTACTTATAAAAACAATTTTGCCTTTGCTTCATTTTCTCGACCCAAAATAAACTTCTTGATTGTAAATGAAGTTTCTAAGTAGCCCATTAATTCATGACAAGCCTTTCTTGCCAAGTTTTACACGATAAAAATTCTTCTAAACTTAGAAGCTGAGATCCTTCTTTTCGGTGTTCCTTCTAGATTTTAGATTTCCTTGAGACTTTTTTTCGAGTTACTTCATTCTTCACTCGTTATTGATATTTTTGAAAGCTGTAATGAGTATCCTTTATACAGTTCAATTACTAAAGAAAGTAAATTATAAGATCCATCATTTTTGTTTTTCATTCTCTGAGCTGGATTTTCTCTTTCTTTACTGTCAGTTAAGGAAGAGTTGACTGAAAAAATAGCGAATTACTAATAACATATGAAAATTAGTTAGCTGTACATAAAATCAAAACAAGACTTAGTAGGAAAAACAAATTGTATTTATTTTAAGGTGTCTTAAAAATGTTTACACTGACCACGAGATGATTTTTGATTTTTAACTCTTAAGAATTAATTACTTGTTTTCTGTTTCGAGTATCTGAGTAGCTGAACTTGTAATGAATTTTTTAACTGATAACTGAAAATTTTACTGGGATAGTATTTTAAAACAATTCCACAAGCATATAATTTAGTGAAAACAATGATAGTGCAATAAAATATCTTCAATGCGTTTTAGATGATAAAATAAAGCACAAGATAGTTATTTACCTGATTTTTAATTGACCTCCAACTGCATTATACAGATGTTGGAGAAGATAGGCATAAACCTTCTTTTATCGTAGTTCCTATCAGCAACAGTAAGGCCTCAATATGGGAACAAGCCTAACCTAACCTCAGGAGAAGAAGAAATTGTATGTATATTGCAGAAGCAAAAACAAACAAACAAAAAAAGACCCAATGAGTTTATTAAGAATCCAGATGACTGTAATGATCGCAGCATTTTCTTATTTAGCTGAGGCCCTCTCTACATACGTAAAACTACCGTAGTAATTAGGTTCAAAAGAGGTATTTACCCTGCCAAACACGTAGAGTGGCCACATAAATCTGATTTTCTAGTGATCCAGGGATTGCAGATTTTTTTTCCAAAGGTTTTTCCAGCTGTTAAAATATTTCTGTAAGCCTCTTGTAGGTTGATGTGCCTGATAGCAATATAGGCTTACGGTTATACACAAATAATCACTTTGCTTTCCAACTATAAAAAAAGTTATATCCGTCGGATATTTTAAAACTTTTAAAAGCCTTTCTCATATATCAGCACTTGGTCTCTACCAAGTACATGTAAATATCACCAAATGTTATATTCCTTTGCAAGCATCATCTAAAAAACAAAAAAACAACAACAAGAACTTTTGCGTAGATTAAAATTCAAAGGATCGGGAAATATTTCACCATCTGTTATTAACTTTTCAAGATAACGCGTTTGAACTAAAATGTATAGCGTTTCGAAATAATAATTGGTCAGTTTAAATCTTACAAGCTCTCGTCATCTTATAATTTAGTCAATGATATATAAATTAAATAATTCAACCCAACGTTTCTTCTTCGTATTAACTGCTTTAGCGAATTGCACACAACTTCATACCCTTTGAAAAAAAAGGTTGTAGTGATATTAGTGCATAAAGAAATAGGAAATTCATAACCGGAAGTTTATATGGGTAAGCCAATAAGAAGCAAGTAAATATAGGTCAATTTACGTAAGTTCCAGTACGATCCTTAGGCCGAACCAAAAGCTACAGCTTTGATTACTTACGGTAAGGTTGTGGTGATCAAGTATCAATCGGTGTCTGGTTATTAGCCAAAACGATCAACTAAGTGTAATTCTTGCTTGAACATTATCTCTACTTGATACTAATGTATAAAGAGTATATTTTTTATAAGTGCTCAGGTCTCCCTAAGACCGTGTCGCATCCTTTTCGTCCGCGGAACCACGTTTTGGAAACATTATGTCAATGAAGAGGTTAGATACATTGAACTGGTTCATTGTGTTTTATGAATTTATCGTGGTTGTTTTCACAATCTCCACAAAGTTGAACTGGTTCTTAACCATGAGGATGTTATACCTATTAGCGGTAAAAATAACAGTCTACAATATATCCATCTAAGAGTTGGCAAGGTGAATCTCAGCAGTTAACTATGACACTTTGCATGGGAATTTCAGGTAGAACATAGGTGATGCTGTACTGTTCTGTTAGTTGTTTCTTTCTAGTCCAAGTTCTTTTTTTTATGTTTCTTGAGGAGTTGGTAAATCATTTTCTCTGGGTAATCTATTATGTTAGACTTGAATTTCTTCTAGTGGTCATCTTCATTTAGAGTTTGGAACATAATGATGTATTCCTCTTTGTCCATTATTACTATGGCATTAACTTTTACTGTTGAATAATTTCTATAGTGTTTTCTTTTTCTTTTGAAGTTTATGAGAGGAGTTTTTTTATGTTTGGGTGTTATTAAAGTGGATTTTACATTTCATGGTTTTCTGGACTGGGGATTCTATTTTAATTTGAATTCTTCATTCTTATCTTCTGGTAGGCTATATGTAAGTTGTGTCTTCTGTGATTGTAAGCTGTATCTCTAGTTAGGGATTGTATACGCTATGTGGTAAGGCGAAAATTTAATCGTTTATTTAGCATTCTTTTCCTGGATCAAATATCATTATGTAAATTAACTATTCAAACTTTAATCTAGCATACACACATTCACGTACAACGGGAACTGGAAGAAGAAAAAAAAAGAAAGGCTTAAGTGGTCGTATAGGCTACTGACCATGACAACTGCAGCTTCGAAGTATTTGGATTATTGATTTGCAAGATAATACTACTAATGTATTCGCGTTAGTCTTATACGTTTCAGTTAAATAACGAAACATTTCAGTCAGAATTAAACGTTTTAGTATTGTCTCATGATAGCTACATATTTTATTCCGAGTTCTACTGATTTCCTGGCTTTACAACGGTTAATTGTTACTGTTCTAAAGGGACTTCACTTTCCAAAAGTTCTAATTTAACATTTCTGTGTTATTTAGTTACTAATTACAGTTTCACACAAACAGGAACTCATGTACATCAATAGACCTAAAATTTGTGACAGAAATCACGACTGCGGATGGTTATTTTTCACATTCCTCTTAATTTGTCAACTTCAGATTCAACATTAGAGGTGTGTAAATATTCGCGTTAGTCTTATACGTTTCAGTTAAATAACGAAACATTTCAGTCAAAATTAAACGTTTCAGTATTGTCTCATGACAGCTACATATTTTTATTCCGAGTTCTACTGATTTCCTGGCTTTACAACGGTTAATTGTTACTGTTCTAAAGGGACTTCACTTTCCAAAAGTTCTAATTTAACATTTCTGTGTTATTTAGTTACTAATTACAGTTTCACACAAACAGGAACTCATGTACATCAATAGAACTAAAATTTGTGACAGAAATCACGACTGCGGATGGTTATTTTTCACATTCCTCTTAATTTGTCCACTTCGGATTCAAACATTAGAGGTGTGTAAAAATAACATTTCAGATCCACCTTCTGTCTCCCAAACGTTATTTCCGAGATAATTCGACTTGTAAAGTATTATAATACATATATCAATGGCATTTGAGAGAATCTTCCTGTCTGTCGTCGTCCAGCCCAACTGACTAGTTCTGGTATCTAACGTAAAACCTCTTTGGGCAGTGATACGCGAGAGACAAAACATAGATCTGATATGCTATTTTTACATGTCTCTGATTTCAGTTCCTAAAAGGGAAAAATTTAGACGAAAGTGAAATAATTTGTGACTTATGTAATTTTTATCATAGGTTTCAAACCTATTAGTTTCGAATATTTCGCCAGCTTTCGGCGTATAAAACTTAACTTTCAAGGAACTTATGTAAATCAACTTGCCATTAATATACTATTTTCAGTTAAAAAAAAACACTTTTCAGCATTTCTTATGTAATGTCTGAGTTAAACAAAATAATTAAATATAGTAATGTGACTAACTTCTGTTAATTTGAGCAGAGGTGATCAAATAACCCATCAAACTGCAGAGAAAAACAAAAATCACAAATATTGATAACAATAATCATGTACTATTTATTATTTTTAGGTTAAAATAACACAAGAAACGTTTTCGGTATTTTCTTGGGGACGTAAAACTCCGAAGAAAAACACATAATATAATCCACCCAAATTCTTAACTTTTCTAAGAAGGAAAACTTTTTGTTGTTGTTGTTTGACTTTTTTTTTACCCATGCATGCAATGAGAATGACTAGCGATTGAATGTATAGAGTTATGTTAAAGAGCTAAAGCTTTAATTAATGTTGCTCCTTTCTCTGACGTTTCTTCATTTTTCAACGAGTCTGATATTAAGCTTTTCTTTTTATTATTAAACTTATCTTTTTCCTCACTTGAACATATTACTATGAACTGATAGAGCAATCAGGCTTAGTATCTGCAAAATAAAAGCAATGAAGAAACCGACCTGCTGCTTTCTCGAATAAAGAAAAGAAGTTCTCCATTACGCAAGGTTTCCTAATGATGCTTTAAGTAGTATGCTTTTTTTCTACAAACCAACTGTTTTTTTTTTCTGTAGTTTTCTGGCCTAACTATTTACATGGTATGGCGTTTGTGTTAAATATAGATACGTATATAGAAATACACGGGCAAAGACACTGACAAATCGATCCATAAAAGATGGATGAGCAGGTGTTCAAGGGTTTAAATAGACCGAAATATACAGAGACAATTATAAGAAATAACTAGATAGAAAAACTAACATTACAGACATTTAGATGTTCTTAAATTATAGTGTGGTATTCTTAGTCACACGACCTATTCTCTTTTCCAGGAATATTTACAAACCAGTCAACATTATCCAAACCAGTCAACATTATCAAAATTAATTATTATAAAACTTCACCAAACACGACCTTCATTGCACAACAAATTTTTACGAGTCCGCTTTAAAAAAAAACAACTAGAAATCTGAAATGTTCCAAATGCAACTCAGTATATTAATTTTACGAAAATCCAGCATTAATGAGTTTAAGAATACAAAAAAAAAGTATGACAGATATCACCATACTGTGTAATATAATAATGAAATCGATTCCTTTTGCTAAATGCGATAAAAGACAGCCTTACTCATCACGAGACGAGTGGTATGCTCCAACATATAAACCTGTAGTCATCATTAACGATCTTTTTCAGCAAGCTAAAATCTATAAAGCATCTGTCCGCTTGATTCGTTATTGATTTCTTGATAAAAACTGTAAAAACAAGTAACACGTCACACTAACTGTTGCAGTCGTGTGGTATTTATTTGTACTTGGCTTTGTATGATTCTGATACAAGTTATCTTATCTATCTGTGCTATTCTGTTATACTTCTCTAAAAGTCGATTGTTCTAAAACTGCTCAAGTGGTAATATTACCTGTCATTTTCAGTTTAAAATTTTTATCATATTTATTTATCTTTTTAAAGATCAACACCTAAATACGCAAACTACATTAGCTCATGTGTAGAGTTATAGTTAGCGCCATCTGTTGTGGCGTTTTGAAGTTAATATCTCATAAGTGAAATAGAAGATTACAGCACAGAATCATTGTCTATTTATGATCTACTAATAACATATTTTTCACATTTTAGATGTAATTATCTCATTCGTAGTTAGTTGATCAACTGTATTTTAAAATATAAATTCGTGTTAGGCATACATTTTAAATCTAAGTGACGGTTTGCTTGTGGTTAAGCACAAAGCTACACAATGGACGATCTGCACTCTGCCCACCGAGGATTTGAAACACGATTTTTAGCGTTATAAGCACTCATACTTACCATTGCGCCACCAAGGGGTCTAAATGATGAAAAGGCACAATTATACTAAATATAAAAAAATCTATACCATAAATGATTTACTTTCTAATCTCTTTATTTGTATTTATGCGAACATACGGCCACTCCGATATGTTGTACGGATCTCTTTGTAGAAACTTGGATTCGGGTCATATTTAACTAATAACATAATTATTTTATAGACAGAACCTTTTAAGAACGATAAACCGCTAAAGAAACCGAAACTACATGGAGATCTACGTGAGGCATAATAAAGTTAATTTCGAACAGTCGTGTTAATTAAAAATGCAACCTTTAATGAAACAACTAAGTTTATATTTTGTATTTATTACATTATACACACTTAGCACAGAAAATAAACAACTTTCTGGAACCAATAAGCAAATTAATTTCCATATTAATATATATATACAATTGAACCAGGTTTTTTTAAAAGTGAAGCTATAATGAGAGACTGCAAGATAACTAATAATTTCCAAGACTTAAACTTTAAGTTAGAAACTAGAAACAAACAACACTTGCAAGAACGAGGGTTCGTCGAACGTTTAATCTCGTTACCAGAAACATGATTAGGCGTTTTCTCCCTCGCACAGCTACCGCAAGGTGACTATATCAATAGGTGTGACAACGTAAATTCTGGGATTTTACGATAGAAAACGCAGGGCGATGTCACAAAAATCTCACTAAATCCAGGTAGTTATCTTAAGGAACGCCTTTTCACCCATAATAATTTCTGGAATGGAATGTGACAGCCTTTTTTTTTAAAAAAAACTTCAAATTGCTTGTCTGTAAATAACACGTTTGAGTTACTACATCCATGCAACAAACTTAGACTGATTATTTAGCTCCGAAGCTCATTATTTACAACTTTAAAATACATTTTAGACTATTTATTGATATCAGTGGCATCATTCGGCTGGACAGGACAATTAGAATTAATCTGGTGCATTGTTGATTCGGAGCTGAATTCGATTCATAGAAATATAGCCCGTAAAATGACCAGTTATTATCATCTAGTGGTTGAAAACCATCAGTAATCCATGTTCTATGACCCCATTTATTTTTCACAACACTACATTCGACACTATAGCTACATTTATTAATTAAGTGCTATAAAGAAGATAAAAATACAGCATACTCTTGTTATGGTAACAAGAGATCTTAAGACACTTCGAAACGAAATTATTTGTTGTTATGGTAACAAGAGATCTTAAGACACTTCGAAACGAAATTATTTGTTGTTATGGTAACAAGAGATCTTAAGACACTTCGAAACGAAATTATTTGTTCAAACAGTATGCTTACATGCAGAGAGATTTTCAATATAGACTAAGATATTTTGAAATGAAATGAATGTTTTAACAAATATGCTACACGTAGAAAGAACCATACATTACTCATATTCAGTGTTTCATTAATTTTTGTTGTTGTTGTTTTAGGTCAAGGCTACGCAATGGGCTATCTGCACTCCGTCCACCGTGATGAATCGAACCTTGGAATTTAGTATTGTTAGTCCGCAAACTTACTGCTAACTCGCCGGGCGACGATAATGGTTTTTCTCCAATGTACAGAAGTGGTTTATAACAGTTACAATCACAAGATTGTAAATAACTGTTTTAAGTGGCTACAAGACAACTGATCAAAAAGTATTTCAAAGACTAAACCACGAGTACAACCTGAATATGCACTGATTGTGGAAAGTATATTCTGAACATATCAGTAACTCATTTTCTGGCATGGCCTGATGGTTAGGATGCTTGACTGGTAATTTGTACGTCGCTGGTTCGAATTCCACCACCATAAACGCTCGCCCTCTCAGCCGTGGGGCATTATAACGTGAAGGTTAATCCCACTATTCGATGGTAAAGTGTAGTTCAAGAGTTGGCGATGAGTAATGTTGACTAGCTACCTTCCCTCTAGTCTGTCATATCAAAATTAAGAACAACAAATGCAGATAGCCCTCGAGTAACTTTGCACGAAATTTAACAAATAAACAATACTTATTTTTAGCTTATTCCTATAGGAAGATAAAAATGGCAATAACACATAACGTTTTGTCTGTACTGGCTACACGAAACATAAGCTTGTGTGTCAGAATTATAACACATGTCTTGGTAAATCCGTTAATATATTTTGTTCTGAGGCAACTTATGGCAAAAGCTTTCAAATATTCAATAAAACACATTTCATTGTCATCGAGTTTATTATATCCCAAGTTACTCGCTATATCCATCTTTAGCAATGATGATTAAATGTCTAACTCATAATAAATACGTTAAACGTTATCACTAAATATTTTACGCTAATAGGCAACTTTTTAAAATAAATAAATACAAATCAGTGAGTGGGTTCATTACCATGTCTGATTGGTTTGTTTGTTTTGAATTTCGCGCAAAGCTACACGAGGGCTATCTGCGCTAGCCGTCCCTAATTTAGCAGTGTAAGACTAGAGGGAAGGCAGCTAGTCATCAACATCCACCACCAACATTATAACACCCCCATGGCTGAAAGGGCGAGAATGTTTGGTTGGACGGGGATTCGAACCCGCAGACTGCGAGTCGAGCTCCCTAACCACCTGGCCAGCATGTCTGCACGTAGAGTTTTCATAGTAAATAAATCAAATGTTATCACCAAATATTTTACGCTCATAGGCAACTGGACAACGTTTTAAAATAAATAAATACAAATTAAACACAACGATATTTGCTTGTCTGTTGGTTTGTTTTGAATTTCGCGCAAAGCTACGCGAGGGCTATCTGCGCTAGCCGTCCCTAATTTAGCAGTGTAAGACTAGAGGGAAAACAGCTAGTCATCACCACCCA
>NW_013667702.1:140139-141892 GCF_000517525.1 Limulus polyphemus
TTTGTTGATTGTTTTAGATACCCATTCAATGTACGTGAGAGTTCAGTGTGCAATAAGAATTAACAGTGAATCTAAGTTTCAAGTGGACAGCATCTGCCTGTTTGTAGAAACCTAAAAATGTAGAGGACGACGTTTCGAAAGTCTTCCGCCTTTCGTCGTCGTATATATTTTGGGTATACGACTTACTACTGTGCAAAAGTTACACCCTTCTAATTTTGAAATACAATAATCCCAAAGTCTGTGCTAAATATATTCAAGAAGACTGTGAAAAAAAAGAAGTATCTTTATTGGTTTTAATGTAACTGGCATATACACATATATAATTATAATTACCGGAAACATTTCTAATATTTATTTGAAGACATTGATAAGTTCGAGAAGCTTATGTCATTGTATTTAACCTTACTATGTTAAGTACTTATTAACGCTTTTGTGAGTAAACATTAATTTTATTGTTGAGACTTTAGAGTACAGTAAAAGTACACAATAAGAAAAACCCGAGGAAAATACTGGCATGAATTAAGACGTAAAATATTTTCAATGTTTTCTCTTTAATGACGTCAAAGTTTTGAAAAATCTGCTCTGTTGAGCCTTTCTTAGAAAAAAAAATTCCTAATTATCCTGTTACAAAAACATTCAAACTAAAGTTGTGAGCAAAATCTTCAAAACAAATTTATTTTTATGTTCCCTCTGTATTAATAAAATAAATTAACAACAACTGTTCTTTCTAATCTCAACCAATGAACGATAAACATGAAGTTCAAGTTTTAGTTCCTTTGTTTTTCGTGTCGATAAGAACTTAAATTTCAAGGTTTTGTTAGAGAATTAGACTCGACAGTAAATTATGTTTTATTTGAGTGGCAAATCGTTGATCAGATGTAGTCTTTGTAACAACTATAAAATATAGGCCACAAATGAATGTTATCAATTATTAATTCTCACTACAGGTTTATAAACCAAGAATACGGTTGTCGATAATCCATATATAAAATTTTTCTGATTTTGTCTCTCAAGATATAACTCTCTTAATCCTTATATAGATTTAAAGAACAGAAATACACATCGCAAAATGTTTATAGAAGGTAAGGATAAAGAAATACACAATTTTTCAGACTATAATCTTACATAAGTAGAAAAGTTCCCAGTTACACCCAGAGAAATGGGTTATTATGATTTCATTATCAGGGTTGAAGGATTATTACAAAATTAAAAGTAATTCTAGTATATAATAATAATGTTAGGAATTTCAATAATGTTATAAGAGAAACATCAGGCTTAGCTTTAACAACTTATTTTTCATATAAAGGTGAATTGAATATACCGAAATAAGAAATTGAAACACTTGAAAGCTAAATAAACAGAAATAACATTTTTTTCCCACTAAACCAAATAAAGGTAATGGGGCGATTATTTTGTGGTTTTATTAAACCAAATAAAGGTAACGGAGTGGTAATTTTGTGATTCTATTAAACCAGATAAAGGTAATGGAGTGGTTATTTTGTGATTTTATTACACCAGATAAAGGTAATGGAGTGGTAATTTTGTGATTTTATTACACCAGATAAAGGTAATGGGGTGGTTATTTTGTGATTTTATTACACCAGATAAAGGTAATGGAGTGGTAATTTTGTGGTTTTATTAAACCAGATAAAGGTAATGGAGTGGTTATTTTGTGATTTTATTAAACCAGATAAAGGTAATGGAGTGGTTATTTTGTGATTTTATTAAACCAGATAAAGGTAATGGGGCGATT
>NW_013667702.1:142452-145439 GCF_000517525.1 Limulus polyphemus
AGTGGTATTTTGTGAAATAAAACCACAAAATAATCGCCCCATTACCTTTATCTGTTTTAATAAAACCACAAAATAATCGCCCCATTACCTTTATCTGGTGTAATAAAATCACAAAATAACCACTCCATTACCTTTATCTGGTTTAATAGAATCACAAAATAACCAATCCGTTACCTTTATTTGGAGTGGTTATTTTGTGATTTTATTACACCAGATAAAGGTAATGGGGCGATTATTTGTGGTTTTATTAAACCAGATAAAGGTAATGGAGTGGTTATTTTGTGGTTTTATTACACCAGATAAGGGTAATGGAGCGGCTATTTAGGCGAATTAAGTTCAAGACTCAAGATATTTATTGAAGTTGAAAAAAAAAGACAATGTTATTAATGATATACTTCATAGTCAAATTAAACCAGCTGTTTTAATTGTGGAATTTTATTTGGTTTATTAAAAAACACATAACAATAGCTATCTGTCCTCTTTGACCCAAAGTTTTTAATATTGAAACTTTCAATCATACATTACCTGGTTGTTTGTTTGTTTTTTAGGATTTTTTGAAGTTCTTTATTAAGAAAGAATTTCCTGCAATAAACAGTTTTGAGTTTTCGACAAACTTAAGATTTGATATATTATTGATATAGAACATTTCAGTAGTAGTACATGAAGTGAGTCAATTAAGTACAGGTTTATTATATAGAGAATGAGTTTGTTTAAAGTTCAACAAAATCTGAATTTATTGAATTAATGAAGTCTGCAATTATGAAATCAAATTTTAAGTTTCAGGGATCGAACATGACACCTAGTTTAGATAACTTATTTTTGTGTTATCTTGAGCATAATGGATTAAAAATTATTCAGAAAGTTTTAAACCTTTGTTATTTTTAGAGCGAAAGACCTATAAAATTGTTTTTTTTTGTTTACTTAAAAAAATTAACACCATAGCTTTAAACTTACAGTACAAGATGAGTAATAAATAGGTAATAAGTGTAATATAAATATCAACGTATTTAGGGTTGTTTAGCCATATTGACAGCTTTACAACTTTCAAATATATGGCCTCCTGATGACTCGGCTGCAAGTCTAACGGTTTGTAACGTTAAAATCAATTTTTGATAACCGCGATGGGCACAGTACAAATATTCCACTGTGTAACTTTGTGTTTGACAACAAACAAACAAATTCAGATACAAGAATAATTTAATCAGTAGTGTAATCCATAGAGATAAACATATTGCTGGTGATTATTAATTGCTGCACAAAGAAATTGAAAATATGAAATTATATTTATTAATTAAAAATGTTTTTAGTAATCAGTTATTAACACAACTGTTGAATAATTTGTACGCCCCCAAATTTATAAAGTATGATGTGTCAAAATTCACGTGTTTTTGTTGTCGTTGTTGGGTTACTATATATTGCTAAAGAGGGTTAAATATCGAGAAACAAAATCAGGACGATTTTCAATTACCCACAACTGTTTGTTTGGTTTTAAACGTGTATTGAGAATTAATAGTTTTTTTTTCAAAGTGAAAGATCGTACTGATAAGCTGCAACGTTCATTTGTCGCTTTATTTGTTCTTATTGTCAGCGAGTTTATGTGTGATCAATGATCCGATTGGTACCACAATAAGAGAGAATTTACGGCCGAGTCCTTCTAATCCGGCTCGGCATGGCCAGGTGGTTAGGGCGCTCGACTCGCAATCTGAGGATCGCGGGTTCGAATCCCCATCCCACCAAACATGCTCGCCCTTTCAGCCGTTGGGACGTCATAATTTGACGGTCAATCTCACTATTCGTCGGTAAAAGAGTAGCCCAAGAGTTGGCGGTGGATGTTGATGACTAGCTGCCTTCCGTGGCTAGCGCAGGTAGCTCTCGTGTAGCTTTGCACGAAATTCAAAACAAACAAACAAACCTTCAAATACTACCGACACCGATATGGTTCGTGTGAGGGAGCAGCACGTGATGAATAATATTGTGTAATGTGTTCTGTAAAAATAATAAAAACACAACTTAGAATTAATGAGATTTTCTGTATTAAGAAACTATAAACCTGAACTTAATGTTAGTTGTTCACCGCAGGAAATGCTCTTAAAGATAATAAAACAAGATATTTACCATGATTATTTTCACCGACGTCTGGATAGTGAATATGAAGGAACAATAAGTATAACAGTCTTTAAGAAAAAAGAAATACAACAAAAATGGAATTTTCAGAGATTCTCTGCAATAAAAACCAAAACCAAAACTCGACCACTCTCCGTTTATAGCACGACGGGAAATGTCTGATGATTACGTGCCGTTCCATACCTTCGTCTGGATCTAAAATCATAATTGCCAAACATAGAGGTTCTAATTAACTTTATAGTCATCGAAAACCCAGCCATCACACTTTCACCCGTGTCTTTGGTATCCTATATAAAATGTACAAAAACCAGATGTATAACTGAAAGAGGGTAGATTAAAATACATTGTTTTAATGAAGTTAATGAAAGCTACATTTTCCTCGTCTGGGTCAACGGTAAGTTTACGGGTGGTTGAAAAAGGTGGAAAGAACACAGATAGCTCACTGTTTTGGGCTTGCGTTAAATTAAACAATGCATTGCCTAATTTTTCTTTTAGTGAAATATCGAAGTTCAAAATTCTTTGGAAGGGAAGGATATTTAATTCTGAAATCAATTTATTAGGATTGCGCATAAGAGGTTTCAAATACTACACGAATATCTAAGAAATCTCAAAAACGAAAACAGTTATACAAATTAATGTTGTCACAGTGAGATAATTATGAAGCTTCCTTGAATTATCTGTATAGAAGTAACGTGAGGCACGTAATGTTTGTCTGCAGAACTTTCATAGCGATTATATTCCAGTAACCATAGGATCAGAGTGAAACTAAGTGCTATACAACAGTCTTTATAACCATACGATCAGAGTGAAACTAAGTGCTATACAACAGTCTTTATAACCATACGATCAGAGTGAAACTAAGT
>NW_013667702.1:146354-149302 GCF_000517525.1 Limulus polyphemus
TTGTTAATGTTATACATATACGTAAATAGTTTTGTTAATGTTATACATATACGTAAATAGTTTTGTTAATGTTATACATATACGTCTTTTAGCAATTATGTCCTTCTTTAAAAAAACATTCACACCTGCAATTGATAAAATTGAATTAACATATATATATATATATACGTACCTGCTCTTGGAGTGGACCATTTAGACTTGATAAAGACCAGTTAGAATTTTCGTGAAGGACCGAATAGAAATGTTGTGAATTTCAAACCCTAATAGACATACACACACAAACAAACCTGTTTGTCCTACATACGTCTATATGTCGCTACATGTATAAACTTATAGTTTACGTATATAAACCATTTGAATTCTGAGGACATGCTGTATACTTACTTTACCGATCACACGAGAGCTTCTAGCAATGTTACTGCAGCGAGCCACTAAATGACCTCCTTCCTATATCATCACAATGTTTGTGCTGCTGTCTCATCGTCCCTGGTAATGACTCATTGTCACGCTGCACACCAGAATGGTTGGAATCATGACAACCATGATATTCATACTCATGCATCCGAAAGGGTTAAACATTACTGATAACTTACCAAAAGATGATAGTTTTCTTGGACGAAATAAAAACAATTCTCAAAGCCTTCAAAAAACACTATTCAGCATTCCAACAAAACCGAATGATTTATACCGAATACTATGTATGAAAGTGAGGATGTGAGGAATTTCAGCACATTTACAGATGAGCCAGTCAAATACATCTACGTGTTATCACTTGGAACAAAAAAGCAAAAATAAGGCAGCTGTGTTCCGATGTTAGTAGTTACACCCGTTGATGCACATCACGCCGCCAGGAGACACACAATTATGTCAACCTCAGGCTATGGGAGTAAAGACGATGACGTTATAGACACCAGAGATGATGGCGTCATAGTTCCACGAAGTGTCACCAGGGACGCGGTTATCTTACGAAGAGATGATATCATAGTTCGATACCAGCAAGCCTGTTACTATAGACGGATTGTGTTATTAAAGCTTATAGGTGGATAGTGTTATTAAGATCTATAGGTGGACATTGTTACCAAAGTTCTGGGATACTGTTACTATAGGTGGATGTTGTTACAAAGGTTTTTATAGATGTTACTAGGTGGATTATATATGTTTTACAAAGGTGGGTGGTCTTTCTCAATGTGTCTCAGCATGTAATCAATGGCTAGATTTAATTATGATCTAAACAAAATGCAATCACCTTATGTATAAATCACTTCCTTAACCCATTAGTTCTATATTTAATCACTTTTTTTTTACATTTCTTGACCTTATATATATGTAAATCACTTATCGTTAATTATTATCCTGAAAAGGACGCTTATTTAACGTGCAAACTTACAACAATCTTACTGTTTCACCACATTGTCTTTTTGCTATCCACATAACTGTGATCTTTATTGTACTTGACAAAATATTTCATTTTACACAACTTACTTTATACTTTTAACACACATAAGTTTTTCAAAGGCAGGTGGTGTTTCTGTAGGCGGATAGTGTTATCATAGGTGGATGATCCTACTAAGGTTCTATAGGCGGATGGTCTTGCTATGCGTAACATTGATTTTTCCTTTTGGCTTTATAAGTAAATCATTAAATACTATTTACAAAGACTGACAGTTCCATAGGCTTGTGTACAGGTCTTAACTTGTGTCTTTGTTTTCATTTCTATATTTACCTATATTACATGTGTTTTACAGGATTACATACAGATTTCAACTCATATTTAGATTTTTCATTTATATATTACATATGTTTTACAAAGGCTGATAGTGTTTCTGTAGGCTGATTATAGTTTTAGTTTCTGTATTTAAGCATACTTTTTACAATTATTGTCCTAAAAAGGACACTTATTTAAATATACAATAAATGAACATAAAAGCTTGCACTTTCACTAGTCCGTCTTCAAAGATGTTATCATTACATGGTCTTACTACGGATACTGTTATTTTAGGCAGACAATGTTTCTATAGTTCCATAGGACTTTCATAAACCTGCTGTTTCACTTTCACAAGTCAATGAGACAATTGTTATAACATAACAGTTTTTATTATCTATTAGTTGAAGGAGGCAGTTATTATAACGAATAATTTACTTTCAATACTTTATCATCCTGAAAAGGACGCCAATTTATTTCTCAATATAATTTATCATGCAGTTTCACTTTATAAGTATATAATCACATATAACATATGTTATTACATCTGCCATAAGTGATATTTTTATGCTAATCCTCTAAAGTATGATTTCATTCATATGATTTTGCTACAGCTAAATATAATAAATGAAAAACTTACTGTTTAATGTTACTATTATGGGATATATTTAAAATAGAAACACAGACAATTGAATTGAAGTTCTATACAATTAAAATTCATAAAACCTTGTGGTTTTACTTTCTTCTTCAATAGACATTGAGATAAACATCTGTTTGATGTCAAGACAGCTGTTTGTTAGGAAATACGAAGGTCGTCACGTGGTCACACATACAAATAGTGTGAGATAATATTCAGATTTGACGTTTATCATGTCTATAGCTAACATCTATTTGTCCTGAAATGTTTAGATTTATAAATAAGTGGAGTTTAAAGAATCAATATAAATAACAATTACTGTTGTTACCTCTTTGTCTAGAGCTTGTTTGTTACTGACTGCATATTGTCTATACGTTTGGTTGGTCTCTTTCAGCCTATTTCTGACATGAGTCACGTGTTCAATATTCATGACCATTAAACAGCTCAATAAACTTTGGTTTTAGAAAATGTACAGGGCAGGACATCAAGTTTAGAAAGCTTTTGACTTTTTGTGTTTTCTAAAACAGATAACGCCTTTAATTATAGTATTTTGGCACTTGTGTATAAAGTTAAAATCATAAATAATATTGAACGTTAAACAGGTACACA
>NW_013667702.1:149344-156432 GCF_000517525.1 Limulus polyphemus
TGTTATGAAAACAAAAATTGAATAAGTCAATTATAATACATATTTACTATTTATATTATATTTAATATTGACAATAAATAGTTCAATCTCTACACAGTTATATATTTTCTACATAAATTTAATGTTTATCATACTTTAACTGGAGCTTTTGTATGTTATTGAATTTAAAAGTCAGTAAACATAGTTCTTTCACTTTAGAGGATGATAGAAAACACTAATTGTGTACTCACGATATCTGACGAGTCATTTTAGTTAGCACACAATTCTTGTGTACTTTCTGT
The DNA here is from genome assembly GCF_000517525.1 of Limulus polyphemus. Classification (NCBI taxonomy): domain Eukaryota; kingdom Metazoa; phylum Arthropoda; class Merostomata; order Xiphosura; family Limulidae; genus Limulus; species Limulus polyphemus. The sequence continues at coordinate 149,626 of NW_013667702.1, forward strand.
TCAATTAGACTCCATAAACGGATTATTCACGTTTCTAAATAAACTGTCGTCACTCATGCTGAAACATCTTAGCTTATGAAATACATTATTAACTTTCATATATGTTTGCATACATTATGTTCATATTACTATTTAAGTTAGAGTTTATATTTTCCATTTGTATAACAATATGTGAAAACAAATTGAATTAACAAGAGACATCGTGTTTAAAACATGTCACAACATAAATAAATAAATGATCCAATGCAAACTAACCATGTAAGATTTCAGTTAGTAGGCTTAGAAAAACTAGTTTATCGATGATTTCAAAGCAGATATTTCCTCACATAGATTATGAAACTGTTCTGGTTACATAACTTATCAGTTTTCTTATATAAAAATCACTTTTAATCGTAGCCTCATATACTTGCTACTTCTCAGTGTTAAGTATAACACATACTGAAACATTTGTTAACAAAACGTCAAGATACACTAATATACTACTTATGAAAACGTCTTAGTTTATAAAATACTGACCTATATATTTCTAGCTATATATATATATATATATTGGATCTGTTATCTCAGATGGATATATGCCACTTTCTACTTCATACTTGGAAGAATATATACACTGATGTGTTATCTCAGAAGGAAAGATTACAGTTTACAGTCAGTACTTGGTAGAGTATATACACTGATGTGTTATCTCAGAAGGAAAGATTACAGTTTTCAGTCACTACTTGGTAGAGTATATACACTGATGTGTTATCTCAGAAGGAAAGATTACAGTCTACAGTCAGTACTTAGTAGAGTATATACACTGATGTGTTATCTCAGATAGAAATATTACAGTTTACAGTCAGTACTTGGTAGAGTATATACACTGATGTGTTATCTCAGAAGGAAAGATTACAGTTTTCAGTCACTACTTGGTAGAGTATATACACTGATGTGTTATCTCAGATAGAAATATTATAGTTTACAGTCACTAGTTGGTAGAGTATATACACTGATGTGTTACTTAGACATTATTGCTTATACGTCCATGTGAAACTTATCAATTTCTAAGCATTTATGGCATTGTTTACAGATAAGTTTTAAAACAAACGTCTTACTCGATATATAGACCAAAGTTGGAGGGAAGGAGCAAGTGATCTCATCGTCAATGATATTGAACGAGTTTTACTCTTCATTGTAAGCACCCTCTCTACACACTTAACCAGATATTTCGTTGTCCTCCAATACTAATACACATTCTTAAGGCTTTAATGACTTTCATTTAAACTCAATATTGCTGTATTAGTACATCCAGAACAACCGCCCAAACTTTAAGGTGTACGTAATATGTGAGTGTGTGTGTGTTTGTTAATAAATATGTTTGGTAAAAAGAAGAGTTTGGGACACACCTTCGCGAACCACCACAAAGGGGTGGCATTCCGTTTTTCATACTATCTTCACCAATATTCAGAATCAGTGTATCGTATTCAAATGTGAACATCAATGATCTGTCACCTTTTATAGTAGGTACGCATCAACCCAAAGTTAGGGTACCCCTGTCAATATAGCGTATACACGCACAGAGTAACACGACACACAGAATCTTCTTGTACATGCGTGCATATTTGCATGTATTTCAGAGAGCACTAGTGCAAAGAGCACGGATATATGGTGTTGAATGAGTATTGTTTTAACACTTAAGCACGTTAGATGATGTTGCTAGAATTTCGACCTTAATATGTTGAATGAGAATGTATCTCGGGCAGTCACAGTTCAAGTAGGTGCTTATGTATGGTTCGATTCCAGGTTGTTTGTATGTCTCAACCTTGCTACTCAGCTGGTAATAAAATCTGGTAATATCACAAATCATGCTGGAACAGAGGCCTCATTGAAGAGGTTACAAGTTAGTTTTCATATATTTAATATCTGTACATACAGTTTAAGTTGTATTAAAAATGTCAGCATTTTAAGAAAATTCGAACGTCAGATATGAGAGGGCGCTGAAAGCACTTCGTGACTGTTAATAGGCTACGAAGTAAAAATGTACAAGTAAAAAAAACAGTCAGTGGAAATATATATATATATACCACACAAACGGTATGACGGAAAAATGGACTCAGCCAGAACAATTACACACTGCGGGAATATTTGTTAAACTTGTGTTAATGAAAGTATATGTACTAACATGACTTTCTTTGTGGTTTTATCAAATACCTATATAATTTTATAAACATTAAGCCTTTCAATTCAGTTCAGTTTATGTATAAATACTTTAATACACAAATGCATGTTTTTAACAAAACATTTCTGCTCAGTATGCTTGTGTGTGTGTCTTTGTTTCAGCCAAAGTAATATTTATTTCAAGAATAATCTGACTGAACATATCTTATAATTCACTTGAAATGAAGTCTTAAGCCTTAAATATGTCTCACTTTGTTTTCCATAATTATGTGATTACATCATCATCCTCATTAGATGCATTTGGGTAGATCTTCAGACTATTACACCAAAATAATAAATACGAAGGAAATCAATACTTTTTAATTAATACGCATGCTCTGTTCTAAGAAGCAAAATAAAACAAAACAAACCTCTATTAGGTCAATCAATTTTTTTTCCCAAGTTACTACATTATTTTTTATCTCCTAATCGGCTTACGGACTGGAGTTCGGAAATAGGTTGGAATAAGCACGAGCTTAAGGCACCCGTAACGCGACACTAGCACATAAGCGCCTTTTGAACAACTGAATGTTCTTGGACGCACAGTCTTTCTTATCAACTAAAATTGCAATTGAAAAGTAGAGACAGCAAATAGCTTCTTTGTCAAATATGTAATATTAAAATTGTTAAAAAACAGAAAAAAATGAGGTGAAAAGGAATCCTCAAACATCAGTAACGGAAAGGTATTTTAAAAACAACTTAAACATGCAGTTAAACCTAACTTTTTATGATAGCTATATTGAAGGATTATTTTCTTATTTAATTTTTTCTTGGTTTTTTCTTGCTGGGATACATTTATTATAATATAATAATAAAAATAAAATGACATCGTAATTAAAAGTTCAGAACTGAAATATTTTAACAAGCATAACTAAAATCGCTAAAATCTCGCAACATAGGTGAAAATCCTAAATTGGAAACATCAAAAGTTTCAACACTAGTACATTCATTGAGACTTCTTATACAATACTTGATAAATTAATGGATTTGTAAAAACCGTAAAAAATCGGTGTGGTACAATGTCGCTTGCGTTAGCAACGAAATGATTGGTTAAAACAACTAGATTAAAAGTAGTTTAGATTGACAACGTAAAACGTTTAAATGCTTGTTTGTAAGAACAAAGCGAGTCTGCTAATAACAAGAATGACTTCACCAATAGGAACACAAACCTACCATTCAAAACTGAAGACGGACTAACGTGCACTAGTGTCCATAAAGTAATATTTCCCCAGGAACCATAAAAGGACTCATAATGCATTAAGTTTCGGTCAATAGATGGCGCTGTATATAAGAAAGTTTAAGAGCATTACTTCAGTGGAACACTTCCGTACGTTTAACTCTTTTACTGCCTTAGGCATAGTTCTGTCTTCCTCTTGGGCTCTACCATGTAAGTTTGGAATTTTGCACTACCTCGAAGAAAGGGTATTACATTCAAACTTTCCAAAGTTTATCAGTTTAAACTTACAGTTAAGTAATAAAGTATTAAAACGCGTCCTTTTGTTTCTACTGTTTATCTGACAATAAACCTGTTTCTTAGAGACTCGTGTATCAATAAATGTGGCTGTGAAAGAGTTAAAAGATTTTAAAAACAAAAATCAGATTTTAGCAACAAGGAAACACCATTTGGTTAGTTAGTTTAAAAGTTTGTATTTAACATAACATAACTCTTAAGTACAACAATTGTTTTTTATTTGTTTGTTTTTGAATTTCGCGCAAAGCTACACGAGGACTATCTGCGCTAGCCGTCCCTAATTTAGCAGTATAAGACTAGAGGGAAGGCAGCTAGTCATCACCACCCACCGTCAACTCTTGGGCTACTATTTTACCAACGAATAGTGGGATTGACCGTCACATTATAGCGCCCAAACGGCTGAAAGGGCAAGCATGTTTAGTGTGAGGGGGATTCGAACCCGCGACCCTCAGATTGCGAGTCGAGTGTCGTAACCACCTGGCCATGCCGGGCCAAGTACAACAAAGGGCTTGTTAGTCCGTCAGAGCTATCTCATTCATTTCAACAACAACAATATCCTATTAGCTCTCCTCTAAACCGTGTTCAACAATTCAATGGCCTTCTTAAGATAAGGATCCCAAGCCCGAATACAATACTCTAAATGAAGCCTAACATATACAATGAAATTATAACCTCTTTAGACTTATATTCAATATAAATACAATCAAAAATCGTATTTACCCTACCACTAGTAGCAGCACACTATTTGAATGGCTAATCAACAACAACACCAAGATTTTGTTCATCCATAACACTGTTAAGGTCAAGCCCATCAAAATTATACTTTATATTTACAAAACATGATACCCTTACATAAATATAACAATAAACAAAACTGTAGTTTGTACTATTACAGGCATCGCAAAATTCCAAAGGTTAAAGAGCCGAAAATCAGTTTAAAATCAAACATCCAGAATTTGATATTTATAAAGGTTTGTAACAGATGAAAACGTTCGAAGACAAAGTCTTGGATTGACCATCCGCGAATACCACAGCTTGAAAATGCTTATAGACTGACTATACTTCTTATAAATGAACTTTAAATATGTCTGAATATGTCATAAATACTTCGTAAAAAGTTTATTATGTGTCTGGTAAGTAAAGTTGTTTTACATTAACATTACTTCTGTTAACAGTATTTAATTGTTTACAGTGTTTAACATGTAATAGATTGAGCGCGGATAGAGCTCTGGATTTCGGAGCTGGTGAAGTGGGTTCGAGTTAGTGAGATACCATAAAATATTCCCCGAACTTTAAAATATTTATAAGTGTGACAGTCAATTCTTTATCGTGGATGGTAGGTAGTACGATATTACTGATTGGCTGCACTCCCTATAGTTAGTAGTTCAAAGCATGAACGGCAGCAGATAGCCACAGTAAGTTTGCCATAATTACAATAGAATACAATATAGTATATTTATTTTTATTAATAATTATCATATGTGCATTTTGAAGATTATCTTTAATTATGAGCTTGGTCTAATCTGAATCTCCTAAGCTGCCCGAACCATGTGAGATATTATTGAGATTATGGATGACAATACAAATGACAGCGAAGTTACCTATCTGATCTGATGAATCAATGGATTCTAATCATAATAAGTTTCTGTTTGATGACATTGCATACTTCTTCTTAGTCCAATTATTACTAGGATAATTTTTAGTTTTGATCTTTATAAGTAGTTTGCTTTGATCAGAAGTTATTGATTGTTTGTTTGTCTTTCAGAATTTTCGCGAAAAGCTACACATGAACTATCTGCGCATGGCCGTCCCTAAGTCTAAAGTGACTACTACAAGGAAAGCAGCTAGTCAACATCACCCACTGCAAACGATTAGGCTACTCTCGTCTGACTGTTCAGGAACTTGACTGTCACTTTTATATCCACACCCAATACCCCAAAGTGCGGAGTGCGTTTTTGTGGTAACGGATGCAAATCATAAATCATCGGGTTCACAATCCAGACATGCTAACTACTTACTCATACAAGTTATTAATATTTTACCATTCTATGGTGAAAGCGCTAAAGCCCTATTACTCTTGAATAAAACAGTACACAAAACAACTGAAATATGTATAGAAATATTGTTTTGAATATCCTTTATGTTTTATTGTATTCAGGATTTGTAGAGATTCATATTTCAATCTTCTGAAGAACATTGTTAAATAAAAAATTTGTATAAACATGTCAGCACAGTTTTAATTTACGTTAACCAAGAGTATATCAATAAAATACAGTTTTAACTACGTGCTACTAAATCACTATTAGTGACGAGTATATAAGATGGACAGTATACATATATAATATACATATAAATCATTAATAAGCTTACTTTTCTCGTTACTATTTCTTTTTTCTAGACATTAGGTTAACGTCTCTGGCATTTTACAAACAACACACGCATACTTAACGAGAAACATAGTGCTTGTGCCCTTATAACACGCTTTACCAACACGAAAAACAAAAACGTTGTATGATTGGTTAGAAAACGACTTTTGATGGTATATTTATTGCGATGGGTTTTATTATCTTGGCAAAGTCTATATCCTCTATATGCCCGTATGTGATATTATTCGTTGAGTTATTATGATCTAAAAAAAAAACTGCTAAAAACGTCGTCAGAGCAGTTTGTATTTTTAGCAGATGCGACTGTCTAATTATTGTTTGTTTGTTGAATTCCGCGCAAAACTACACGAGGGCTATCTGCGCTAGCCGTCCCTAATTTAGCAGTGTAAGACTAGAGGGAAGGCAGGTAGTCATCATCACCTACCGCCAACTCTTGGACTACTCTTTTACCAACGAATACTGAACACAATTTAAGGACACAAGTCCTTACTTAATAAAACTGGTTTATTCTTTCCGAATATAACTTAATTTCAACAATCGCGCTACAACATACGCTATAACAACGAACGTGCTTAACTTCAATAATACTCTCTGACTGCAGATCAATTACTCACTGTCTACACACACATCGTTCCGTCACGTTGTCACCCTCGTATATATATATACCAGACCACCCTATATCTAGTAATCTCCCGACTATTCCCGAAGGTTCGAGAGGTGGCGTGACACTAGTCACGTGACCTCGCTGACGCA
>NW_013667702.1:157492-168100 GCF_000517525.1 Limulus polyphemus
ACCAATTTGTTACGTCTCCGTTTGTTAATTGATTTTCCGTAAATTCGTTCCGATGAAACTTTAGCGACACAAGTCCTTACTTAATAAAACTGGTTTATTCTTTCCGAATATAACTTTACGATACACTTAATTTCAACAATCGCGCTACAACATACTATAACAACGAACGTGCTTAACTTCAATAATACTCTCTGACTGCAGATCAATTACTCACTGTCTACACACACATCGTTCCGTCACGTTGTCACCCTCTTATATATATATACCAGCCTACCCTATATCTAGTAATCTCCCGACTATTCCCGAAGGTTCGAGAGGTGGCGTGACACTAGTCACGTGACCTCGCTGACGCAGCAATACTGATCCAGTTGGCCTCTTTTGTTCTTATTGGCTTCTAATTTAAGTCTGGTTTCATTACCAGTCATGACATTGATGGAATGGTCAAGCTGATTAACTTGTAGGACAACAGGTAGGACGTTATTTAGTATTGATACAGGTTTTATAGTTATGAAGCCAATCTGTGAGGGTAGTTTGGATTTATCTAATTAAACATGATATATAATACAAAATATACAACCATCAATCCAACATACTGATGACTGTATTTTGTGCATTGTGTAAGATATATAGCGTGTTGAAGTTTGGCAAGAGATTGGTTGTGTTATGCTGTATTTTATATATATATATATATATATAAGCCTATAATCCCGACATTGAAATTTATTACAGGAAAACAGTCATTTTGTGGCACAATATAATTGATGTTTGCACGAACAAGGATATTTTTAAGGCTTGTGTTTTTTTAAAAATAAAACAACAATTTCAGGGAAGATGTGCCTTAGGTATTAACTGAGCTGTAGAAGATGCCAATGTTTTTTAAGGATTTGTGAAGCATTTTCAAGTTTTGAACAGTATGTGATTGTCAGATTTTAAAAAAATTATAATATATATATATATTCGGAGCAGTTAAACGTATGTACAACAAAGTCTTCACACTATAGAGAATATAAGCATATCATAAACACTCTTTATATATAGTTCTCTTTTTTTTTGTCTAAAGTCCACTTAGGCCTATTCAATTACTTTAGAATTTCAGCTAACAAATCGAACTACCTTCTCTATATTACTATCGTACTACTACTAGTACTAGTATTCTGTGTGTGATTCACTTACACTTACAGATGTGGCGCGAGTTACCGTAATTCGTTTGGTCTTCTTTCTTCTGAAGATTCTCTGTTCCTTTTGTCAAAGTGTACCCAGGCTGATTCAATTACTTTAGAACCACGTTTTGACGGAATAAAATTATCCTTCTTATCTTTTTTTTAAACTGTTAGTTTCACTCTAACATATTAAACGTTAGGCCTATGTCAATCGTTAGGCCTATCACATCTACGGTACCTAACTTCACACAGCTATACTCTCTTTTGCTATTATCTGTCTATTGTTGTCTGTCTGCTGCTTCCCGCTCGTCTCACGCTACTTATATCTTTATTACATAGTCGTCTGGCCTCTTTCTATATTCTCGAAACCAATTAGTTATAAACAAAACCTTCTATAATTGTCTGCTTTTAACTCTTATTATAACAAAATTTAAAAATAATAAAGTATTCACTCACAAATATAAATTGATCACTAATATTTAAACGAAACAGTCTTTTATATCATGACAGTGATAATGAAAGGAACTTGGTTAGACTGATTAGGTGCAAGAATACTTGGAATTTAATCAGCTCTTTCAACTTGTTTTATTATTTCAGAGCTAAAGGTTATTTGTAAACCAGGAATAATTTTGAACTCCTACCTATATATATATACCTGGGAGTCAAGTGTTTCATTTTGAATGGCCTTGGACTGAATCTTGTTATATGTGGTCAATAACATTCATAAATTGGCCAATAGAAATTAAGCAAATGTTCATAAATGTGATATAGTAGCTTGTATATTTTTCAATAGAGAAAACAACAAAATAATAATGTATGCATCTTATACGAATTTTAATTAGTTCAGTGTTCTGTGGTAATGTTTATTAAATATGCTTAGGGATGCAATTATTTTGAAGTACTTGTTACATTAATTAGCTTAAACATACATTACAGCTTGGGAAAATAATTCAACTGTAAACAAATGTAAAGCAATAACTTGATACTTATAATTGTGCAAGCACGTTTGTATGTGGTAACCTTTATTGAAACAGAGGAAAAAATGAGCCAAAGCTGTGTTGAGAAAAGCACAATATTATCATAATTATCCTAGTGAACATTAATTAAATTTGAAATTAAAATGTTTAACAAGCTGATGTAGTATAACACTTGAATTTCATAATAATGTTTTTTGCAATCTTCTTAAAAAAAACATTTTAATGAATGAATATTGAGATATTCCATAACTTGAAGAGTAGTTTTATGTTTCGAACAGAATATAATACTACATTTATTTAAACATATATATAATTTTCAATTAATTCTACAAAGTGTTAACAAGTATCTGTTAGTTATTCTCATACAGATTTGTACCTTGGATGTTGGTGGCTTTTCATTCAACTACACACTTTTTGTAATGATTTTACAGTGTTGTATATGTTTTATAATATCTTAATATCAATAATGAGTACAAATTTATGAATACTTTAGAAAGAAGTCATATCATATGTTGAAACTTGTAAATCTTCAAAGAATTTATTGTTTGTGTTTCAAATGATGAAGCTAACAAATCGTTCTTTGATATGTCATGAGTTACTTGATTTAATCATGTAATCAATCTAATCACAGAAGCAAAGCATGTCATTCAATTTCGGCATATATATATATATAATAACCAAATGTCTGCCTTTTATGATTAATTGTAGAAAAAAATGTATGTTGAAGTGCTTCTTTTTAAGAGTACATTACAGGAAAGTTATTCATATTCTAAAATTCCAAAATTTTCATATTGATATCAACATGACCAATCAGCCTTCATATGTGCCGAACAATCAATCTGAGAAGAAGAAAAGCTATTAAGAACAAAAATGTTGCTTTTTGTAAAGGAATTTCACGAAAAAATATTGGACTTCCTCAGTCGACTGATTGAAAGAAATATTTCGAAGATAGGAGTGTGAATGGAAAAACACATAAAGAGAGGAACGTGTTGGAGTATATATATTTATTGTTGTCCGGTTTATATATGTATTTCATGTCGTATTATATACATGCATGACATAATTTTATTGTACCATGTTAAATAATTTGAATTGAATATCTCCTCTTTGACACTTCTTATAGAAATGACAACTGTCGAAAAGCGCTCACTTCAGTAGCGGTTTTTTCTTGTGCACAGTAAAATGACAAGGAACAGTGGCATCCAGTGAAAAATAATTCCCGTCGCCACTTAGCGAAGCTGAGCTCTCTGTTGTGCTGGATCCGCCAATTACATCGAAATCCAAACACATGTAATGAAAAAAGATGGCTATAACAGATCACTATAGAATCATATTGCATATACACTCTGATCCAAGGGATTGGGTTGACTGCACATTTTTTATTTATTCATTACTATTTTAAGGAAAATTACCGTTGAATTGTCAGTGAGTGTTTTATGTGTACACTGCATATATTTGTAGTCGTATTCCAAATAAGCAGTAATGCAAGCTATTTCAGTCTTATTATTTGTGAAACAAACGTGATTGTTAGTTGGAGTTTAACTCGTTTTTCTTACTTTCTACTGAAGTTTTACCAAATTGTTGCTTAGGGTTTGTTTGTTTTTTCTAAGGACTAAATCGTTCTTTCCATTGTTTAGCGTTTGAATGCTTAATCAATAAATATGACCAATCGAACGCTGCTCTGTGGTTAACGTGCTGGACTATGGACCTGAAGATTCATGGTTGGCGTCTGTTACCGTAAAATAAAATCGCACTCCGTACTTTGGGCCGTAGATGCATTATGGGGAACGGCCAAACAAAGAAAACGTTAGGCCTCTACTTCACAAGTTCGTTTTTCAATTTTATCTTTGGTGAGAAAGAAAAAAATTTGAAAATATATATATGATCATTAAATAGTTGATTCGATATATGATATGGATTAATGATTTAGGCAGAAGTCGTAACATTATTTGCACACCTGAATCATTTCAAGTTACTTTATTGGTCACTGAAAAGGACTTAAAAACCCCATAAATGTTATATACAAATCACCATTATAAGAGACCTAACTGTATTTCTTTGGTTTGCTAACCCAAGTTGTGCTGACGCGCCTTGAATAGGCGCAACTGTAGTACACAGCAGAGGGTATGGCCAATCAAAGAAATCATTAGGTCTCTACGTCACAGATTTCTACTTTTGATGAGAAAGAAATGAAATTTATAATATATGTATATATAGAATATAAAAAATGTTGTTGTTTTTGTTCCTTTGTGTCCTACATTGGCACAGAGATATTGGTATGTCTGCGGACTTACAACGCTAGAAACCGGGTTTCGATACCATGATGGGTAAAGCACAGATAACCCATCGTGTAGCTTTGTGCTTAACTTCAAACAAACTATTCTTTTGCTGTGGGCTTTGTAGTGACGTTTTGTTATTCCTTTAATTAATTCACAACAAAAGCACGTTATATGAGGTTATGTATAAATGTGATATATTTGAATTTCTACATACAGGTAAACACATACAATATATATATATATATATATATATATATGTAAAGAAAAAACTTCCAAGTTAAAAAGAGTTAGCAAATTTATATCAATATGTGTTTATATACAATTAAGTTTGTTCCGAGAAGAAAAAAAAAACACACTCCTCAAATGGCTTGGTGGTTAGGGCGCTCAACTCACAATCTGTGGGTGGCCAGTTCGGATCCCGTCATTGAACATGCTTATCCTTTCAGCCGTGGGATGTTATAATGTGACGGTCAATTCCACGTTTCGTTGGTAAAAGAGTAATCCAAGAGTTGGCGGTCAGTGGCATTGAGAAGCCGCCTTCCCTTTAGTCTATCACTTCTAACTTAGGGACGACTAGCGCAGATAGCCCTCGAGTAGCTTTGCACGAAATTCCATAAACAGACTGTTCCTCGATTTTTCACTAACCTTGTTAATTTGATTTTGTCGTCAACCATTCTATACATAGCTTTTTGGTGTACATCAAACATTCTACATGCAATGTGGTGGTTGAGGTCAATCCCTCTTCACAAGTTTGAAACACAGTTTTTTAACTGGACGCTAGCGCTACTTGTCTTGACATACACGACCTTAATACATCAACTTATAATGCACTCCTAATATAAAAATTCCTAAGATTTATCTGACGAGGTTGTTTGTAAGATCAGGGTTTTAGGTAATTCCTTGGCTTCGAATAATCCCATCTATAATATGTGGCGTTGAGTGCGCTTGGTGCGTTGTTTTTCTGTGTTAACCTTTTCGGTGTGTTTTATGGAAGTCATTTTCTATAATGCACAGTTTTAAGAAGTACATGATGTATGAGCTGGCCGCTTCCCTTCACCCCTCTTCCTACATAAGCTGTAATGTTTGCCACATTGAGAGCGGATAATTTTCGATGTGGTGTTTGAAAGGCTTTCAAAATGATAGCTTTAGCCTGAAATACATTGCTCATAACTATCAATTCGGCACTGCTCTGCACAGGGGCGAGCTAACTAGTTCCTATATAAAATGATGGATTTTATTCACTAAAATTTCAAAAGGAAATTATGTCCATTTCCACGAAACGTATTTATTTATTCAGTTCTACTTCCCTGACCAAATTCACCAAAGATTTGAATCTCGTTGTATAACGGCTATTTATCAATTGGTCATTTTCTCGCACAGCGTAATTCCGGCCCCTTCACACTTCTCTCGAAACACTCACTTCTATTAAGTAGTGAAATAAGGTGGAACGAATGTGATTTACGAGAATAGGAGTCCTAGCTGAGATAAAAAGTTGGAAATATTAACACACTGAAAGCTGCACCATTTCCCTCGCGCAGAGTATGAATATCGTAGTACCGTTAAGTACGAATGACAAAAGTTATAGCACCATTAAACAGTACCCCATATCTCGGATCCCGTTAATCCCCGCCATAATTAAAACATCTAAATCAATAAGGGAGTCGTGTCTCTTCGGATCGTTTCACACGTGCTCAATGGCTTGAGGGTAATGTACAATCTTCGCTTAGTATGGAAAGTAGAAGTATGCGATATTTCGAATCTTGTACGCCTTATAGACTCTTAACAACCAGGGCTTGTCATTGAAGGTATCAAAGAGGTAAATGTAACTTGAATTCATCTTTAGTACCTGCTTGAAAGAGTAAAATAGTATGTAAATTGTAGAGAGTTTGAAAGTCCTTTCCATCTAGGCAAGTGTGATGTCGCTGCCCGATACGCTCGATTGACCATGATATACTGATTGTCATGGCCTATCTGGCAGAAGTATTGCGTTAGAGGTATTGAAGTAAGCTTTTATGTTTTCCGCCTCTTGTAATGTAATGTTACGAATTCGCTAAGACGGCCGCGTTTCAAGCCATGAGATAAACTATACACGCGATAAGCAGGGTAAACATTTATAAAACTGCAGCATCAATATTAAACATAACAGAGCAACTAAGACTGGGGAAAAAACTCACAATATACACTTGCATGCATTTAGTTTTTAACTAGTTTAGTTAAGTGCGTGAGATGTCCATGATTTTAGTATACCCCACACATACTGTTAACTAGTAGTTAGGTGTGTGTGATAGGCATGATTTTGGTGCACACCACACATACTGTCAACTAGTAGTAATACAGTTAAATGTGTGTGATAGGCAAGATTTTGGTATACACCACAAATATTGTTAACTATTCCAGTTAAGTGTGTGTGTGATAAACATGATTTTGGTATACACCACACGTAGTGTTAACTAGTATGGTTAAGTGTGTGTGTGATAAGCATGATTTTGCTATACACCACTTATACTGTTAACTGGTACGGTTAAGTGTGAGGCATACACATGATTTTGGTTTACACCATACACACTAGTAATGTTAAATGTGAGGCATACACATGATTTTGGTTTACACCATACACACTAGTAATGTTAAATGTGAGGCATACACATGATTTTGGTTTACACCATACACACTAGTAATGTTAAATGTGGGTGAAAGACATGATTTTGGTATATCCATTCTTTTACCATTTGATCATAACACTTCTGACATCGAGCAGCCTTCCTTAGTTTTTGTCAAGTGAACCATGATAGTCTTTACCCACTGCGTGTGTTTCTGTGGACATTGTTGGGTGTCTTCTTGTAGGGAAGTCCACACATCAAATCAGCATATGTTTCGCGAACATCCTTTTGCTCCCTGTTCTATTGCTCTTTGTGCTATCATATGGTATGACAGATGCCTATCCCAATAAATTCTATTTGGATTAACAAACTTTGCAAGCATCTGATTGGTAGTCTGTATCATCCATTCCTTGAGAATGGAGTTTGGTAAGGTGAAGTGCACTTCATAACCACACTTAACACCTTACATAAACAGTTGGATTAAAATCATAAATAATATTCAACGTTAAACTGGTACGCAATTAAAACATTTTATTTAGGCCTATCTATGGCCTTGAAAAAGTTGACCTTTCAAGAGTCATAGACTGATTTACCAATCATGATAAAGTCTTCACCCATCTACTTTGACCTGTCCAATTTCCATATATTGGTACAATTGAGCTATCATAAAATATTCTTGATGTCTTAGCTTGTTCTGATATCCTCGAAAGACTATGAGACAGATTCATATTGAGGAAAGATGTAAGTTATTTGTAGATTCCTCCCTACCTGATGTTAAACCGAATTATATGATGGCTCATGGCAGCTTAATGCCATAACTAAAACCTCTTGGAATGGTATTTCCATAGTTTTCTTTTATTTTTAATAATGTCTGTATGTATGCATTTATGCTATAATGATTTTGGTTTTAGAAAAGAAAAAGCTTAAGAACTATAGCTAATTATGAATACTCTCGTAATATATATACTATTCCAGCAGCAAGACAATATTACGTTGGGTATAATATACAGTTTTCTGGCTGAAAACAATATTACGTTGGGTATAATATACAGTTTTCTGGCTGAAAACAATATTACGTTGGGTATAATATACAGTTTTCTGGCTGAAAACAATATTACGTTGGGTATAATATACAGTTTTCTGGCTGAAAACAATATTACGTTGGGTATGATATACAATTTTCTGGCTGAAAACAATATTACGTTGGGTATAATATACAATTTTCTGGCTGAAAACAATATTACGTTGGGTATAATATACAGTTTTCTGGCTGAAAACAATATTACGTTGGGTATAATATACAGTTTTCTGGCTGAAAACAATATTACGTTGGGTATAATATACAATTTTCATCTTAGAGAAATTCTCGAATATTGAGATTTGTAAAGAAATTATACACGATCAGATTGAAATAAGAATCTGTACATCATATTATAGTTTAGAAGAGTGTAATGGCACGTGCTTTTTTTCGTGGCTTTTACAGTACGTGTACAAAAGGATGCAAAGGAACCCGTCATATAATATAATTGTTAAACTTTGTCATTTGTAGAGCCTGTATTTACGTATATTGATTGCTCTACTAATGCATCGAAAATGAGACGTCATTTCAGAATGAAGTTAATTACCCTACTGTTTCTATTCAAATCACAATCGTTGGTAATTACTATTAAGCATTCATTGTTGTCACATTATCATCACATCGTAGCCCTGGATACGTGGCTATTGCTAATAAATTCACGAAAGGCTGCGATCGTATATGAATCTACTTTAATTTTCATTTTCACTGTCTATGAATAGCAGGAAAATTAATTTCACTGCCAAGCAACTTTGTGTTACTTTGAAAGGCTCGCATCTCTCAACGTCCACAACATCGTCGTTACATTAGGGGTACATGGTCATTGGCATTCTACACCATAAAATTGATTACCGAGTCGTCTGTTTTTAATTACTTTTGTAATTTAGGGTGAGTAGTGTATTTTCTGTTTTACATTGATATAGAGTATAAATATAAAACTCTCGTCTGTCTCGTATTTTAACAAACTTCGCGTATAATTACTGATACGTTATTTCTACCTTTTTTTTGCACTGTTTTAATCTTTTATTACTGATTGATACTAATTATTTCGTCTTTTTATAACGATAAACCATTTTTCACTGATGTGAAAGTGTGTGGACATAATAATCCGACGTTTATTTTACCAATAGAGAAAGATTGTCAAATTGTATGAAGTAACCCTAGTGGAACAACCGATTATCCGTTGTCTCATGTTCATCTTCAGTCACCTATACTTCACGACTTGTTAACAACAATATGTTTAAACCCTAGTGGAACAACCATTATCCGTTGTCTCGTGTTCATATTCAGTAACCTTTACTTCACGACTTGTTAACAACAATATGTTTAAACCCTAGTGGAACAACCATTATCCGTTGTCTCGTGTTCATATTCAGTAACCTTTACTTCACGACTTGTTAACAACAATATGTTTAAACCCTAGTGGAACAACCATTATCCGTTGTCTCGTGTTCATATTCAGTAACCTTTACTTCACGACTTGTTAACAACAATATGTTTAAACCCTAGTGGAACAACCATTATCCGTTGTCTCGTGTTCATCTTCAGTCACCTTTACTTCACGACTTGTTAACAACAATATGTTTAAACTCTAGTGGAACAACCATTATCCGTTGTCTAATGTTCATCTTCAGTCAACTTTACTTCACGACTTGTTAACAACAATATGTTTAAACTCTAGTGGAACAACCATTATCCGTTGTCTCATGTTCATCTTCAGTCATATTTACTTCACGACTTGTTAACAATAATATGTTTAAACCCTAGTAGAACAACCAATATCCGTTGTCTCATGTTCATCTTCAGTCACCTTTACTTCACGACTTGTTAACAATAATATGTTTAAACCCTAGTAGAACAACCATTATCCGTTGTCTCATGTTCATCTACAGTCACTTTTACTTCACGACTTGTTAACAACAATATGTTTAAACCCTAGTGGAACAACCATTATCCGTTGTCTCATGTTCATCTTCAGTCACCTTTACTTCACGACTTGTTAACAACAATATGTTTAAACCCTAGTGGAACAACCATTATCCGTTGTCTTGTTGTTCATCTTCAGTCACCTTTACTTCACGACTTGTTAACAACAATATGTTTAAACCCTAGTGGAACAACCATTATCCGTTGTCTCATGTTCATCTTCAGTCACCTTTACTTCACGACTTGTTAACAATAATATGTTTAAACCCTAGTAGAACAACCATTATCCGTTGTCTCATGTTCATCTTCAGTCACCTTTACTTCACGACTTGTTAACAACAATATGTTTAAACCCTAGTGGAACAACTACTAGTAGTAGTAGAAACAATACACAGTATTATTGGTAGAAACAATACACAGTATTATTAGTAGTAGAAACAATACACAGTATTGTTAGTAGTAGAAACAATACACAGTATTATTAGTAGAAACAATACACAGTATTATTAGTAGAAACAATACACAGTATTATTATTAGTAGAAACAATACACAGTATTAGTAGTAGTAGAAACAATACACAGTATTATTAG
>NW_013667702.1:169089-171436 GCF_000517525.1 Limulus polyphemus
CCAACGTTACGTTCCAATGTATAAACACAGTAAAAACATTATATTATATTTCTTTTAATATCTTTATCAAACTCTATATTAAATTGAATAAATAACACATTGTATTTCTTTTGATACCGTTATCGAAGTCTACTTTCATTAGAAACATCCTGAAATATTTGTCTGTACATTTTATCAAACTCTAGCAACAGCAACAACAAACAAACTATTAAATAAAGTTGAACCAGTTTCTAGATTCACAAATTTACATAAAAATCAAATGTAACAATAAGCTAATGTACAGCTGTGCATTTTCTTATATCATGGGAATATACTTATATTTATCAAGTCATATAAATTATATGACACCGCTTACCTGTCCACAAAATTATATTCGGCTTTCAGTCACAAGACACTTTAGCTGTCCACTATCTTATATAATCACAAACTTATATTCGGCTTTCAGTCACAAGACACTTTAGCTGTCCACTATTTTATATAATCATTAAATTATATTCGGCTTCCAGTCACAAGACACTTTAGCTGTCCACTGTTTTATATAATCATTAAATTATATTCGGCTTCCAGTCACAAGACACTTTAGCTGTCCACTATTTTATATAATCACAAAATTATATTCGGCTTTCAGTCACAAGACACTTTAGCTGTCCACTATTTTATATAATCACAATATTATATTCGCTTTCAGTCACAAGACACTTTAGCTGTCCACTATTTTATATAATCACAAAATTATATTCGGCTTTCAGTCACAAGACACTTTAGCTGTCCACTGTTTTATATAGTCACAATATTATATTCCGCTTTCAGTCACAAGACACTTTAGTTGTCCACTATTTTATATAATCACAATATTATATTCCGCTTTCAGTCACAAGACACTTTAGTTGCCACTATTTTATATAATCATTAAATTATATTCGGCTTTCAGTCACAAGACACTTTAGCTGTCTATTATTTTATACTACTTTATAAACCTGTCGTGAGTCAATTTTTAGCATACAATTTTTCTATTCATATTGTAACACTTCGCGCGTTGTAACAATGAATGAAAATTCACAAAACCCTACATTTTCATTATTCAAAAAACAAAATAAAAACTGTATACAAAATTTACATTGATATCAAGACACACATACAGCCCAAACAACTTGCTGTATTAACAGGCGTAATAGTTTAGCGATTGGCCACCTTCTGTATCCCGGACTATGGAAATCCAAAATATTGCATGTTTTCAGTGGATGTGATTTACTGGACTCTTACTTCCCACACCCAAAATATTGCATGTTTTCAGTGGATGTGATTTACTGGACTCTTACTTCCCACACCCAAAAATATTGCATGTTTTCAGTGGATGTGATTTACTGGACTCTTACTTCCCACACCCAAAATATTGCATGTTTTCAGTGGATGTGATTTACTGGACTCTTACTTCCCACACCCAAAATATTGCATGTTTTCAGTGGATGTGATTTACTGGACTCTTACTTCCCACACCCAAAATATTGCATGCTTTCAGTGGATGTGATTTACTGGACTCTTACTTCCCACACCCAAAATATTGCATGTTTTCAGTGGATGTGATTTACTGGACTCTTACTTCCCACACACAAAATATTGCATGTTTTCAGTGGATGTGATTTGCTGGACTCTTACTTCCCACACCCAAAATATTTCATGTTTTCAGTGGATGTGATTTACTGGACTCTTACTTCCCACACACAAAATATTTCATGTTTTCAGTGGATGTGATTTACTGGACTCTTACTTACCACACCCAAAATATTTCATGTTTTCAGTGGATGTGATTTACTGGACTCTTACTTCCCACACCCAAAATATTTCATGTTTTCAGTGGATGTGATTTACTGGACTCTTACTTCCCACACCCAAAATATTGCATGTTTTCAGTGGATGTGATTTACTGGACTCTTACTCCCCATACCAAATTTAAAGGCAATCCATTCGGAAATACCTGAGATATAACATCTCCAATTTTGATTGAATTTTTTTCCTATTATTTTTCTTCTCACCAAAAGAACGGAAACTTTATTTGATAGAAAAACATACTTATGTTTTATTGATTTTTTTCAAATTTGATACACTGATAGATCTTTATAACCTACAGTTAGGATGGGCCAATATAAGCTACGTGTGCAAAATTATTCAACAAGAACAGCTCAAATTTGGCCAAATTTGTGTGCACAAAGTCACGTGAGCTATCGGTCTAGCATTTTTACTACAGTTTCACCTAAGAATAAAAGTGGACTTTTTTAGTCTTTTGTCATTCGAATTAAGAACGACTGATTTAGAGCAGAAAAACTATAAGTGAAAGGACGTGCACATC
>NW_013667702.1:172236-179922 GCF_000517525.1 Limulus polyphemus
CACCCAAAATATTGCATGTTTTCAGTGGATGTGATTTACTGGACTCTTACTCCCCATACCAAATTTAAAGGCAATCCATTCGGAAATACCTGAGATATAACATCTCCAATTTTGATTGAATTTTTTTCCTATTATTTTTCTTCTCACCAAAAGTACGGAAACTTTATTTGATCGAAAAACATACTTAACTTTTATGGATTATTTTTTTTTTTTCAAATTTGGTACACTGATAGATTTATTAACCTACAATTAGGATTCTCATTTGGTGTAAATATAAGTCGCATGTGCTAAGTTATTCAACAAAAACCCGCTCAAATTTGACCAAAATTTTATGCACCGCCTTCGCAAAAAGTCACGTGAGCTATCGCTCTAACATTTTTACTACAGCTTCACCTAAAAGTAAAAGTGGACATTTTTGAGTTTTTTTGTCATTCACATTAAAGACGGCTGATTTAGAGCAACAAAACTATAAGGTGAAAGCAGGTACAGATATGCAAGTATTGGTTAGGCCAAGCCAACTAGATTAGCAGTTTCTAGCTCAAGTTTTTAGACGAATGATACGGGTGGACGGTTATTATTGATTATTCACTGCCAACTGTTCAGTTTGTTAAATTTTATGAAATGATCCTAATTAAAGAACGTTTTAGCGTCACGTGATATTAGCTTAAGCAATTAGCATAAATAATGATGCTTGATACAGCTGTACCGATTGCATAGTGGTGATGACAAGAAACTGTTAATCGAAATTCCATGGCGTTACTATAAAGGAATTCTACTAACACTGTTTTAGAGAAGAAAAACTACCACCATATATTGGTTCTGTAAAGCAAAGGTCTGTTCCGAATAATAGGGTAGTGATCCTAAAGCTAATGTTGGTTATAATTGAGTGTCACTTTCTTACTTCCTGAGGTTTGTTGGTGTGTATTGACAAAAGTCGTAATATCTAATCCAAAACACTTTAGGTGTTAAAGAAACGGGTGCAACCAAAAAAGGATTTAGTGTGTGACTTAAAGGAATGAAATCAAAATAGGCGGCAAAGACACAACGATTTGTGAGTATAACGAAATATTTTATTACATACTACATGTTTCGACAGAGCATTGATGTGTTTTATTCAAGTCAAATATATATATATATATAGCACGTGCGTTTGTTGACACATGGTGGTGACGTCAGCCGGAAATGGGTGGTGAAGATGAGAGTGCGAGAGGCGGAGTTTCATCATGAATACTCTGTGTAAAGAATCTGTCAAAGAATATTTTGCTGTTATATCACCGAAGTTATAAAAAATAAAGAATGAAAAAATTAACCTTTCTAACATATCAACATGAATATTGAGCATTCGACATAAACACCATAGTTTGCTTAAGAACAACCAGGTGACAGTTTTGTTGTTAAGCGACGATGTATATTGTTGAGTATAACCAAAAAAAGGAGCGTGAAAGTGTTCTCAACAAAATGACAAAGAGAATAAGCCTTTTATAGTTAGTGATTACTTCCCTACCTTACACGGGCTGTCCCCGGTGGGACAGCGGTAGGTTTACGGAGTTACAATGCAAAAATCCGGGGTTCGATTCCCCCCATGGTAGACACAGCAGATATTTCAATGTGGCTTTGTTCGAACAAACCTTATACGACGAAGACTTGCATATCCAAACTGATACACGTGGCCGTAATAATAGTAATAACTCATGGACATACGAAACAAAAGGCCAACCCATAAAAACAAACATGAACTACAGGTCTATGTGCTATATAGTCTCGGTTAACGCTTAAATATTATGATTAAAAATGAAAGAAAGTTAAAAGAAATACGATATTAGTTTGATAAAAATGTACACTAGCTGTTCAAAACTACAATGTTATGAACATAGTGAAAGTCGACACCTGATGAGCAATTTGTTTGCAAATGACCGTAAAAAGCCAATGTATTTCTCTATCTGTGAATATATATTTAAAGCAATACAAGTATTCCCGTACATATAAGAACCGAAGCTCCTGCTTGGAATCATTATTGTACACTTTCTTAGATCTAGTTACACATCCATCCGCTGAATTATATTATTACACTAGTGTCAATGACGGGGCAAGTACTACCATCCCTAAACCCCACTACATAGACACACTAACCTCACATTTCATAGCTAACTGTAATAGAATAGTAATAGAACTCTTCTATCTGGATAAATGCATTTTGGCTTTTATGACTTCGAAAAATATTGAGAAATCAAGCATGACGTGGAGTGACACACACTGGCTTTTATATAGGTTAGATATTTCTGTATAATCAGTGGTGTAAAAGCAAGAACTAAGAGGTGTTTATTTATTCCTCTTCAAGCAGATAATGTTGACGCACTGCTCTTTCCCGCCAATTCGAGAACGTGTATTTTAACTGGACAATATTCTTCACTGGTTGCTGTAATTAGAGCTAAAACAATGAACGAGATTGTATGAACTGACCATTCATCAGATAGTTAGTTCCATCTATATAAAACTCCAGGGTAATAGTAACATACCCAATTCCATCAGATAGTGAGTTCCGTTCCCATAAAACTATAGAATAATAGTAACCTCCATCCATCTCCAACTTGTACCTAAGAATGTATAAAGTACCGCAACTAAACCCAATAAATCGATTCCTTTCGAGCACGTGAAGGTGGCTTTCTTACGTTGCACCAAGTGACGCTCATTAGCAGATCGACCCAAACTATTATCAACCAATTATGTCTATCAAAGAAGCGCTTTGCTGACGGCAACTTCTCATTTCTGTTAAACAAAACCACGTGATTAGACTTTATAGAAGAAAAGAAAAAAAAAGAACGTGCATAGCTTTGTTCTTACATCACGTTTTGACGGGCCTGGTCCCAAGCTGTTGAATTTCATTGAAACAAAGAAAATCAAAAAATTGTTTTGATAAAATGTAAACACAGCTAGAATGTTTTGTAGGTTGTTTAACTCATCTTTCATCGAACAATTTACTTTCAATGACTATTTTCTTTTTCACTATTTTAAGCTTCGTTTTTCTCTCAGGTTTGATATTGAATTACTATACACAGAAAATGAGAATTATTTTAACTTCTTTTTAAGGTTATTTAAACTTTGAAACATTTCCTACCTGATTTACCAAAAAAAAAAAAATCGAAATAACGAAATGAAAATTTACAGACTTACAAAGCCAAAATTCCGGGGTTCGATTCCCCGTGGTGGATACAGCAGTTGTCCAATATGGGTTTTCTATAAAAAGAAAAAAGTATGAACTAAAAATGAACTCTTCAGTAAGGCCATCCATTTCTTAACAAAATATTTTCTTGCCAAATATTAAGAAGCCTTTCAAAGATCATTCTATTTGAAAACAATGTGAAATTAAAAAAAAAATGTTTGATCGTGCAGATAAGCAATTTTGAAAATTTTTTAGTTGATAATTAAGGTAGTGAAAGACAGTGAAGATGGGTGCCAACTGCCTTACTTAAACTGCAGAACTTTGTCAAAAAAAAAACAACAAAACAACAACAACAAAGGATTTGAAAATAAGAACGATAAAGTAACAGCATTACAGAAGTCTTCTGTTTCCAGATCAGCATAACAGTTGCATGTATTTGTCTTATTGGATGTTTCATGAGGATGCATTCATATGTTACAGGTTTGGAGGCAGCATTCTCTGGTTAACATTCATCAACATGCAGAAGAGACATACGTACCTGATACTAACACAAAGACCAGGAGCATTTACTACAAAAAAAAAAGTTAATTTTTCCCGACCATAAAAGACAAACTATCACTAACTGTAAAAGGCTTATTCTCTTTGTCACTCTGTTGAGAGCATTTTCCCGCTTCTTTTATGGTAATACTCAACAATGTGCATCGTCGCTTAACAACAAAACTATCACCCGATAGTGTTTTATGTTGAATCCTCAATATTCATGTTGATTTATTAGAAAGGTTTGTTTTTATTCTTTAGTTTTTGATAAGTTCGCTGATATAAGGGCAAAATAGTTTAACTTAGAAGTTTTATGACACTGAGTTCTAGCCAAAAACAAAAGCAAATTCACGAAGTACTGTTTCATCTAAGCCTTACGTTACGTTTATGTATTAAATTAGACTACAAATAGGCCTACTGTTACTAACGTTATAGAGTCAGTGTTTAAAAAGTTTTAAGTTGTGAATAAATGCTAATTAATAAATATGATTTTGGTATTTTAACACATATATTATCTACTTCGTTTTAAAACAACAAGAACAAAAAAGATACGTTTGTTACTACCAAATATATTTTATCCTTTGTACAGTCGAAAGAGTTGAACATTTGTGTCGGAATGCCCGCACTATGTTTTCTACTTCCTGACCTAGAATACAGTGAAAAGGCTAAAGAGTGCACACGCAATTTTCTTCATGATAACATTTCATTTTTCTGCGTAGTTTTTACTAGAAATGTGGTGATTAAAGAATTACTTCGAGACTGATGAAATAAGTGAAAAGTAGGTGCATTTTGGAGGTACAGACAAATTCATTATAATTAATTCTATAATTTTCGTTAATCATTCAACAATGGTTTTCTGTCATTTTTTGACGGGCTTTTATACTAGTTATTAAATAAGAGAGCATTTATTCTTTACAGTAAAGACAGATTTCAACATCTTGCGTACAACTGTTTTACCATGATCATTTAATCGACCAATATCGCCAATCATTCACACACCCCATATAAACACAAATACCTTACAAATAAACTATAACCAATTGTTATTCTGAGCTGAAGACCAGAGACTTTTGAAACATCGTTTCCCAACAGTTAATTCGATCTAAAGACGGAAGATTTTTTGTGTGTTTCACAATTTTAAAATTATATAAATAGACATTAATATTGGAATGCGATGATTGTGGTGCCATCTAGTAATATCTATCAACATCTTTGTATACACTTTGAAAACAAAATTATTTACTTCATAATCTTTTACAGTGTAGTCGTGAAATGGCCTTTTAATAAGCTGTCGGATTGATTATAATATTTGTTGCTTACAAGGAGAATGTTATTTAAGGTATTTCTGTAATAACAAGGTTTGCATTTTTATGATTTCTTGTCATATTTTAATGAACTTCGTATAATATTCCTGAAATAGACTATCTCCACCCCATAGAAGTGTTGTCTCTGTTAAAAAAATATTTTATAATACCTATAATTTAGTTTTATTTCAATTTTTAATCAATGTGGTGCTTTTAACACGGAAATATTCTTGCTGCTTTCGTCATTATTAATCATTTTTCTTGTATTTTCTATGATTATTTTTCATTTTAATGCTCCTGAAACTTGGATGTTAAATAAAATGTATAGATATTTTTTCACCATGTATTTTTGTCATGGGTTTTGTAGAAATTCTAGTCCTATTCCGATTATTTATGTAATAAAGTTTGATAGAAAAAAAACACCGTATATATACATATATATAAATACATAGGTGTGTGTGTGTGTTACTTTGTCTACGAAACTTTGTTTGAAGTATTATTCTGTTGTTGTTTTTTCTTTAAATTTATTTATTTATGCTGCATTTTGAAACTTTTTCTCCTAGTTCTTATTTTTAGTTGAAGCATTATTTCCAAGTTGTTAATCTGGTCTAAACACGGAAGTCTTGTATGTGTTTTATCAATTTTAAATATCTTTAAACAAAAATTAATGCTGGAATGTTAATATTGTGCTGCCATCTAGTAATAGTTAACAACATATTTTTATACACTTTGAAAAAATTAATTTACTTTATAACCATCTATCTTGAGTGAGTCAAAAGTCCTGATTTTCTCTATTGTTGTGAAGTAGGTGTGGAATATTGAAAATTTGATGACATATGGTACATAGGCACATGGGAGGCTAGTTTCTAGCCTTACATGTTATTATAATGTAAAGGTTAAATCAAGGTAAACCAAATACTGTCTCTGAAACTATCAGTCTGAGGTCAAATGTGTCGATACAAAAGTTCTAGAGCACAACGATATTACACCAGAAAAGTTGCAAAATACACATAAAAATTTGAAGAAATGTAATTTGTTTACAGCTCTCTTGATTTTAATGTGGAAGTATTCATTTTTACTCACGATCTTAAAGTTATCAATTAAGTTTTAAATTAATTTTTACTCCCGAAGTTAGTAAGTAAGTTTTTGTTTAGTTGTGATGTTTTTGAACTTTTAAAGTTTTTCTTCAAATAGATAAAGAGCCTTCTCTGATAGTCTGCAAGGATAATTCATAATTTGATTACAATCAAAATCAAGAAGTTTCGTAACTTTCGTGTTTGCGCTAAGCTAGAAGATGGAAAATTGGGCTAAAGCACGAACCCTTGATCTCAAAAACCTGTCCCCCGGTGGGAGAATGGTAAGTCTAAGGACTTACAACGCTAAAATTCGGGGTTCGATTCCCCGCGGTGGATACAGCAGTTAGCCAAATTTGGCTTTGTTCTATAACAAACAAACCCACAAACCTTACTCACCTATAAGCTTCTTCCACTAATTGTTCACTTTATAACAAAACAACGACATCTTGTGTTTAAAAGATAAACGTTTGTTGCTGTGTTTTACAACAGACAGGCTTTTGACCTGTGAGCGTTACTAAGTATCTTGTAAGGTTTTCGCTAGTTTCTTGTGGGGTTTTCGCTAGTTTCTTGCGGGGTTTTCGCTAGTTTCTTGTGGGGTTTTCGCTAGTTTCGAGTAGCACGTAAAGGCGTCTCAGCTAGAACAACAGAACACCTAGCAAAAAAGGTCAAAGTTCAGCCAGAATGGCAGAAGGTGTCAAGGTTCTACCAGCTATAAGACGAATGTCGAGGTGTAACAGGTGTATTTCTAGACTTGGGGACCGCCACTACCAACCACACCAAGTTAACTACCATTGGTCAACTTCTAGATGAGTTAGAAACAAAAATGTGACGATAAATGGGTAAAGTATCAAGTCTGCGAAGTAATTGACAATATGATTGTCCCAGAACGCCATCTGTGGCGCCATCGTAACACAATAAAAACAAAACCTTAAACGTTCCACCCAAAAGGGGTGGAATTAGAACCAACAGCGGCACCACTCATCTAAAAATAATGTTCCAACTCAAGGATTGTGAGTACTTTGACTCACTGTATTCCATGCTACAAACAACTGCTAACCTAAGTTACTATTTGTAGATAGTAACTCATAAAAATCATCATTTATATTATGTAACCACACAAATTTATTATAAAATATTATATATATCAAAAGACTGCACACGGTTTTGATGCTCAATTAACGGTGTTGAGAAAATGATGTTTGAGAAAAAGAACATGAAAATACAACAGTAAAGAATAATTTATAAATATGCACTACCGGCACTTGTGTTTAAATTTTTTTTTGAATTATAATAAATAATTAAAAACAACGTTTTATATTTACACAATTTACACTCTCCAGTGTTACCATCCTATACAGCCTGACTCTTTAGTGTTACCGTTCTATACAGCATAACTCTCCAGTGTTACTGTCCTAAACATCCTAACCCTTCAGTGTTACCGTTCTATATATATGTTGGACTACTCAGATTTATAAAAAGTTACAATTTGTTAAATGGCTTTATTATATCTTTATTAACTGAATTTGACCTTCAAACAAGGTTTGTGTTATTTGTATTACATACAATACAAACTCTGCATTTTGAAACCTTCTGGCTCTTTGCAGAATCT
>NW_013667702.1:180619-189026 GCF_000517525.1 Limulus polyphemus
CGTCTTGTACAGCATAACTCTCCAGTGTTACCGTCCTAAACATCCTAACCCTTCAATGTTACCGTTCTATACAGCCTGACTCTTCAGTGTTACCGTTCTATATAGCATGATTATCCAGTTTTACCGTCCTATAAGGGCCTGGTTCTCCAGTGTTTCGTCTTGTACAGCATAACTCTCCAGTGTTACCGTCCTATACAGCCTGGTTCTATATATGTTGGACTACTCAGATTTATAAAAAGTTACAATTTGTTAAATGGCTTTATTATATCTTTATTAACTGAATTTGACCTTCAAACAAGGTTTGTGTTATTTGTATTACATACAATACAAACTCTGCATTTTGAAACCTTCTGGCTCTTTGCAGAGTCTGATGTATCTAATGAAAAGATATTTAAACAAATTATCAATTTTAAGTGGTATACCATTAATATACTTTTAATTTCAATCCTTGAAAATTATCTGAACAATGATAAGGAAATAATATTTTTCTATTGATGTCTTGAAAGTATAGGGCAAAATGTGGAATAATTAGACTCAAAAGCACAGTTAACTAAGACTCATTTTCTCACAAAAGTGACACGTGCGAGACTGTTAAGAACTTATGACCTTCATTAAAGCTAAAATGATATACATCATAACGAAATCATATCGCGTACCTATAAGATACAGACGCACTATTACAGCTGTACAATACACACATATTAAACACGCCTAGATTAGCCATAAAATATACATATGTTATGAAATTTACGCTACGCCATTTTAACATTTGTTTAGCAATAGAAACTTGTGTATTACAGCTGTGCTACATTTGAACATTTGTTTAGCACAAGTTTCTATTGTTAAACAAATGTCAAAATGTAGCACAGCTGTAATACACAAGTTTCTATTGTTAAACAAATGTCAAATGTAGCACAGCTGTAATACACAAGTTTCTATTGCTAAACAAATGTCAAAATGTAGCACAGCTGTAATACACAAGTTTCTATTGTTAAACAAATGTTCAAATGTAGCACAGCTGTAATACACAAGTTTCTATTGTATTACAGCTGTGCTACACTTTAACATTTGTTTAGCAATAGAAACTTGTGTATTACAGCTGTGCTACATTTTAACATTTGTTTAGCAATAGAAACTTGTGTATTACAGCTGTGCTACATTTGAACATTTGTTTAACAATTGATACGCCTACTGGTTACGTTGAACAGCAGTGAAATAGGTGTGTTTGTTTTAGAGCAGAGCCACATTAGGATACCTGCCACGATGTCCACTGCAAGGAATCGAACTCCGGGTTTTAGCATTGAAAGTTCGTAAACTTAGAGCTGACCCAAATTATTGGCATATTTGTAGTTTTTTTAAGGCTTCTATCGTGTTATTATCTCGCTATGATAAAGTTTATTTTTTAATGAATACAACATGAAAGTAATTAACTAATTAAACCAAAGGAAATCTGTCATTTTAAAAGTAACGATTACTAGGTATTTGTAAGAAAATGAAATTATCAAATATTTAATATACAAAGTATACGTTTGCCATTAAGAAATAGAACGTATGAAGGTTATTACTTTAAAGGTAAAATTTATGTTTTTGAGAAAACTGATGGAATATAAATGATAGAAGTATTGGAAATAGAAAAACTAATTGGTTAATTTTGTATTTTAATTCAATGAAAATTAAATCAAAGCCAAGATTAATATTATTGTTGATATTTTTACCAGCTATTTCGTAAAATAAATACTGTTTAAGATAATAAGAGTAATGTTATAAAGATGAGACACAAATCTGACGTTTGAACATCAAGTTAACAGTAAGTTTGAAAAACCAGCAAGCATCCTTAGGTCAAGCAAGTGACAAAGACTTACTTGACCAAAACAAGTAAGCTACATACGCAGCGCCACCTGGTGCTGAAACAATGTATTGTATTTTTTTTACATATATGTTTAATAGTGCGATTGTATTTGGTATTAAAATCTAATTCTGTATAAATACTTTAATAATAAAGTTGTTTTGATCACAGTTATTTATTGATTTTCAGCAAAGACACAAAAAGGTTTACTTACAGTGTAGGACAAATATAATGCGAGTGGTCGAAATTTCTCTAATTAACTAAGTTACTCGAAAGGGGCCGAAGGCCGCCTGGAGGAGTCACCAATTTTAAGTACTCGCGCGTGATTGTGTTGTTTGTCAGTCAGTCAGTAGACACTAAAATGACGTCACATAAGGGACGCTTAAGGTTGTAAATTGTACTGTAAAACGTGCACATGCTATGAATCACGGGAAGAATTGTGCACTCTGGAGGCTACAACACAGCATGAGATATGAATTTCAAAAGCAACAAATAAAAATATGTTTTACTCTTAATTTTGGTTATATTTACTCTTGAAACAGAACACTTTCGAGGACACCTAGTTTTATATTTTATGCGTTTGCTTGTTTTTTGTTGGTAAGCGCAAAGCTACACAATAGGCTATCTATGCTGTGTCCACCACGGGTAGTGTAACTCAGATTTATCGCTGAGCCACTTGGGGGCTATTTCATGTGATGAAGTTGGAATAAAGCTGTTTTATATATTTGTCACTAGATGGCAATGTGTGATTTAAGGCTGGTTGTTAGTAGGTAAGCACGGTTTCTAGCGTTGTAGATTTAAGACCCACAGTAATGATGAATATGCGCATTTTTTGAATTATTGAGCAAACACAAAACACGTATTAAAAATGAATGTGATGAAAAATGAAATATTAAATAAGAACATCCCCAAAAATATAAAAATAATTTTAGACATTAAATAATCCCAAGTCGAAATGGAAATTTTACAATAATTCTATCTGTTTTCATCTGCTTAAATTGAATCTTATAAAACACTTGATGATATCAACATGATTACTTTATAGAACTGTTTAACGTTAGTTCAAAATTATGCTTGTAGTTACTAGAAGAAATCACGGGGAACAAACCCCGGATCTTAGTATTATGAATCGCAAACTTATTGCTGACTCACTGGGGAACAACTACTAATCCAAAGAGCGGCAGGATATTAGGAGCTGTTACGGTGTGCACAGCAGAAAGCCAACGTGGTTTTGCTCTAAAACAAACAAATACACTATTGGTGGTTTGAGTGATATTAGAAGGGAAAACGTCAATCAATGTCAATAAAATGAGGGACGGCCGTGGCCTAGTAGTTAACGTGTCCACATCGCATTTCCACTTCGAGGCATTGATTGCGCTATAAGAATATTGCTCAACTCCCCTCTTATTCGATTAGACAAGAATTAGTGGTGGGTGTTGTTAACTAGCTGTATTCTAATTAATGAACTATGGGGAGGCGGAAGTAACTCTTGTGTATAGCTGTAGGCGAAATTCTGAAACAAGTAAGCAATAAACACGATAAATTATCTACAAGTAATAGTTCTCTAATTATTATTTTTTTCAATTAACACCCCCCCGACGGCAAGCTGTTGAGTCCATTTCATCCACACATTAATCATACTTTAATAATATGTTTTACAAGTAATGGTATTAGGTATGTTTTTGTTGTATTAGCTAAACAAGTTCGAATAATCGTAATGGAAAAAAAAATCCCCTATGTTTACATTTTTCCACGGTATCCCCGACAATTTGCGTCGTTTCTATAATTATACCTGACAATTTTGATTGTATAATCTTTACAAAATTACTCTAAGTTGCTGAATAATGACTAAATTATTATCAAACTATCACCCCCTCCCCCCAGTTGCACAGCGGTATGTCTGCGGACTTATAACGCTAGAAACCGGGTTTCGATAATCGTGGTGGGCAGAGCACAGATAGCCCATTGTGTAGCTTTGTGCTTACCATCAAATTAAACAAACATGCTCGCCCTTTCAGCCGTGGGGGCGTTATAATGATACGATCAATCCCACTATTCGTTGGTAAAAGAGTAGCCCAAGAGTTGGCGGTGGGTGGTGATGACTAGCTGCCTTCCCTCAAGTCTTTCACTGATAAATTAGGGACGGCTAGCGCAGATAGCCCTCGTGTAGCTTTGCGCGAAATTCCAGTTCTAACTAGAGAAAATATAATTTTTTTTTTTGTCACCTGAGTTTAAATGCACCAGATTTGAAAGAGAGAAACTGAGCCAGAACTGAGAAGTGATGGTTGCTATTTTTATACACTAGCGCCTCCAGTATTAGGTAGATCAAATACATTTTTGGATCGAAGACTTTGTGTTAATTCATCATTGTTTAATTTTTGTATCGGTAACTGAAGTAAAGAAGACATGACTTCAGGAAACAATGTCACGTGACTGGACATTTGTGTTTACGTTGTTATTTAAAAGTTTACGTACAGTCGGAAAGAGCCAACTGAGGGATCCAAATATGATTTATAGATAGGTTTGGCCGAACTGTAGCTCAACTGGTTGTACATCTAAATGGAAATATATTTGCAATTTTTCGCGTCCTTTACTCTCAGACTTCAAGCTTATCAGATTAAAGACAAAATAGACGTTCTTCATGTTTTCGTGTCTTGTGTTACGCCATATATTATAGCAATTATTGAGTGCCTTTACACCTCACGTTCTTGCACAAAATATGAAAGCAAGTGTATTTAAAGTTTTGTTTTCTTCGTTGGAGTTCAACTGAAGTAAAACATATTTTGTGTTCACGTATTGTTTGATGTTTAACATTTCACGCAATGATGGAAAAAGATACAATAAATCGTCCTCTATTTTAGTTAACTTCACTTTCAATTGTTTTTCATTGGGTACTTCATACTGTTCCTATGTTGTCTTCGTACTTTAGATCTGCTCGAGAAATTTCAAGGATTTTTCACGAACCTTATCCTTTGATACCAATCCCTGGGACTTTTTTTCGGCTTAAGCTTCAAAACCTTAAACAATTTGAAATGCAACAAGATAGAAAATACATCTAACCAAAGCAATTCCACATGGATTTAATCTTTCCAGACAATCTAAGTAAGTTCGTGCAGTAAAACAGGGGGAAGAGACGACTGTCTATGCATTTGACTTGAATTCCCATCACCGAGCTGTCTGGAGCTTATATGAACTGTTTAAAGATGCGTCAATCCCTTGGAGACATAAAACAAACAACTTCAGTCGCTTTCGAAAAAGTAAAAGAAGAAGAACAGAATGAAAGAAATTCATCATTGAGTTTTAAGTTATTATGTACCTGTGCAGTGTTTGGAAATCCACTCATTTAAACCAACATCCATTGTATTGTCTCTAATGCATGTTCTCGTACCGACGCGATCATGTCGTTCGAGCACAATATATACACTAAGTACATGAAAGTTTACGCAAGATTTACACAGTCGGATGTTATCGCATATCGGGAACGTACATTACATTTGCTTTTGGAATACTCCCGTAGTATGGGAGAATTCTTTATCCTTTGTCAGATATTAGTTGTTTAAAGGAACCACTTTTAGTAGATGGAAATAGGCAGGAGACATTTTACACTATTCAGGTGTATCAAGCGAAATGTTCAAGTGGATTCAGAGAATCCAGTTCATGTACTTTGCAATCCACGATGGATACATTAAACTAATATATCCATAAAACAACTATTCAAACCAAAACCAGACTGCGTTGTACGTAAAAAAAAGAAGACAAATAAACCTAAAGAACAAACTATATTATTAGAAGTGCTTTAGTAGGAGATGTATCTGACGAAGTAGGGCTCAAAAAGAGGTTGGGATACATCGTTTATAAGTTTAACGGTATTTGCAAATCTCGCATGTGTAAAAAAAGCAAAACATTAACAACAGATTGGCGTAGTCAAGCCTACAACTTCCTACATCTAAAACTATAACATTCATTGTTTGCATCTACCTGGTTTCTATAACAATGGTGGGCACAGCACAGATAGCCTAGTGTGTAGCTTTGTGCTGGACAACAAAACAGGCAGTAGTGGGTTGTATATGCTCCTTATAAAACAAATAATATTAAAGCAACTACAACAACTGGACCATTGGAAATGATGTGTAAAATGTAGCGCCCGACTTTGGCATCCCATAATGATCACATTTATTTAAAAACAGTATAATAGAATTTACGATATCTAATTGAAAATAACTATTAGTAAATAAATAACACTGGATTTTTCTCCTCCAAATTTCAAAAAAGATTGGTTTGTTATGAATTTCGCGCAAAGCTACACGAGGGCTATCTGCGCTAGCCGTTTCCAATTTAGCAGTGAAAGACTAGTAGGAAGGAAGCTAGTCATCACCACCCACCGCCAACTCTTGGGCTACTCTTTTACCAACGAATAGTGGGATGGACCGTTACATTATAATGCCCCCACGGCTGAAAGAGCGAGCATGTTTGGTGTGACGGGGATTCGAACCCGCGATCCGCAGATTGTGAGTCGAGCACCCTAACCACCTGGCTATTCAAAAAAAAAAAAGAGGTAAAAAAATCTCACTCCATCATTTTACCCTGGACATATCATCGCCTGTGTAGATTTTTAATTCCGTTTTTTATTTAGATGGTTATGAAAAAATATATTATTGGATAAAAGGTTTGGGCCGGTAGGGGTCACTGGGGTTTGTAAGTTTTAATTGGCTATATTTGATAATATTCGTTCCTAAGAAATTATATCTACACAGGGGCATAACTCTGACCACTTAAGTTACACTTAAAGTTAGAATATCGGGTGGGTATCCGAGGGTTCGATAGGTGGTGCTCAAAACATGCTTCGCACTTTCAGCTATAGGCGCCTTACAAAAGGGATTGTAAATTTGACCAAGAAAGTCAAGATCAAAAGTCCCGTTCGGGGAACAGATGCTGCTAACTGGTCATCTTTAATTAGTCTAATCTGCATTCAAAAATAAAGACACGGTTATGTCGGAACCAGAGCAATCTCTGACCTAAAAGTTTAACCCATGGTAATATACTGTGTTGTTCCAGTAAATGTTTGAAAGACTGCTTTAGGTAAACTAGCCCTGTCGGTCACAGTTTGTTTTGATATAATGTTTGCAAGACTGCTTTAGGTAAACTATCCCTGTCGATCACAGTTTGTTTTGGTTTAAGGTTTGAAAGACTGCTTCAGGTAAACTAGCACTGTCGGTCACAGTTTGTTTTGATATAAGTTTGAAAGACTGCTTTAGGTAAACTAGCCCTGTCGGTCACAGTTTGTTTAGGTTTAAGGTTTGAAAGACTGCTTTAGGTAAACTATCGCTGTCAGTCACAGTTTGTTTTGATATAAAGTTTGAAAGACTGCTTCAGGTAAACTATCGCTGTCGGTCACAGTTTGTTTCGGTTTAAGGTTTGAAAGACTGCTTCAGGTAAACTATCACTGTCGGTCACAGTTTGTTTTGATATAAAGTTTGAAAGACTGCTTTAGGTAAACTAGCCCTGTCGGTCACAGTTTGTTTTGATATAAAGTTTGAAAGACTGCTTTAGGTAAACTATCGCTGTCGTTTTACCTTAAGGAACATATTAAATGATAATATTCTAATTACTCTGTTTTTCTGAAATACATATAACGCACGGTGTAATTATCAGCGTTCCAATTAATGTATGTATTTTAGGAACTCCCTAGGCGGCTTCGTTAATTTTCCACGAAATGATAAGGGCTAGTGTAAATGAAACACTAATTGTCGGCCAGGTCTTTGTCTAATAATCTTGCACTGGAGATTGCGCGTTTTTCAATTTTGTCCCACGAAGCCTACTTCTCTACTTCATAAACGATATCGAAGGTGGGCGGAATGTAACTACTAAATACGTCCTCTAATTAATTATCTAAGTTTCGTAGCTAAATTAAGAAAAGAGAAAAAAAAACGGAGGCTAGAAAGCAATAGGCAGTCTAGGGAACATAAGAAAATTTCGCATTTTATGACATAAAACAGAAACGTATAGTACATTTTGTATTTCATTGTTAGTTTAAACTGTCATATTTGCACTACTCAGTACCACGAAATTAAACCTCTGGCATATACATACTTATATTTGGATATTTTCTTCTTTATTTTATGCCTTCATCTATATAACTTCTGATTTAGTGATTAACCTTTTTTTTCACGTAAGTGCTGAAGAGTGTTGTAATAGTGGTCCGTGGTATTAAGTTTATATATATATGTTTAATCGACTGTCTGTGAGTGTGATAAAAATCAGCATATTAATTATTTTCCCACCCCATCAGCTAAATCGTATATCTACACAAGTTCAAATTACACAATGAAAGGTAAACAATTAATTACATATTGAAACTGGTAGATAAAAATATGAAACTGACGCTACACGATTTGTATTGAAATGTGAATTTTTCATATATATATATATATATATATATATATATGTTCCCCGGTAGGCCAGCGATAAGTTTGCGTATTTAAAACACTAAAATCTGGAGTTCGACTTCTGATGGGCAAAGCGCAGATATTACATTGCATTAGTTTTGGGCTAAGAAAAGAA
>NW_013667702.1:189747-193570 GCF_000517525.1 Limulus polyphemus
TAAAGAACACAAACATATATAATCATGTGTAGAACCCATAGTAACAGTCCTAAAGCGCTAAGAAAAACAACAATGCACGTGTATAAAGAACACAAACATATATAATCATGTGTAGAACCCATAGTAACAGTCCTAAAGCGCTAAGAAAAACAACAATGCACGTGTATAAAGAACACAAACATATATAATAATGTGTAGAATCCATAGTAACAGTCCTAAAGCGCTAAGAAAAACAACCATGCACGTGTATAAAGAGCATAAACATATATAATAATGTGTAGAACCCATAGTAACAGTCCTAAAGCGCTAAGAAAAAAAAATGCACGTGTATAAAGAGCATAAACATACGTAGTCATGTGTAGAATCCATAGTAACAGTCCTAAAGAGCTAAGAAAAACAACAACTTCCAATTGCATCAGATGAAAAACTATAAAATGGATGTTATTTTCCCCATAATTGAAGCCCATGTGTCTTAGCTTTGTACCCTGTCGCTATGAGCATTCGATATTCATACTTAACAGAATTTATGAAGTTCCTTACTTTGTACGAGTTACCAGAAGTCGGCGATCTCAAAACACTTGAGGTGTTATGATCTAGCCAAATAAAATAATTTTGGGTCCCACCCTCAACTGTACAAATCGAGAAGGGGTCATCACCAAAGGGATTCATCTAATAAGATAGAGAAATTTTTAGATGTACCCACGACTAAAATGTATTTCTATAACGCAGTTTCGAGTGGATAGAAGAAAAAAAAACCTGTAAATCAATTTATTTTCTATGTACCAGTTCGACGTTGTCTTATTGAGTATACGTAGAACAGAATCTAGATTTCTATAACCAAATCTAGACTTATTGTGTGTTCGACTCGAGCAGACAATAGACGCCGTACTTACCATGGCCGTAGAGACTAATTTTGGTGAAAAATGATTAAATATTTACTAAATATCGCAAGGTATATCTAGGTCTAGAAGTAGAATTTGTAGGCCTAGTTTAGGCTTCGACTCGAGTAGACTATAGACGTAATACATACATACCATAGCTGCGAGAACTGATTTTGGTGAAAAATGATTAAATATTTACTAAATATCGCAAGGTATATCTAGGTCTAGAAGGGGAATTTGTAGGCCTAAATTAGGCTTCGACTGGAGTAGACTATAGACGTAATACATACCATAGCTGCAAGAACTGATTTTGATGCAAAAGTATTTAATATTCACTAACTATTGCAAGGTATATCTAGGTCTAAATGTAGTATTTGTAGGCCTATTTAATCTTCGACTCGAGTAGACAATACTACGTTATACATACCATGGCGGCGGGGACGGATTTTGGGACTAATGGTTAAATATTGTTACGACAGCGGAAGTCACGCGACACTGGGAGCATGCGCGCTGGAGTTTTTGGAAAAATCATGACTTATCGAGGAACCTCGCGAATGTCCCAGTGTTGATAGACGCCCTCTTTTTTACTATATAAGCCTGGCAAAGAAAGCCAGCGAGACATAGGCAGATAGATCGAAGAGATAGATAGATAACTGAGTCAAGCGAACAGTAGGCACCGTAAGTAAAGTGTGTGTATCACTGTGATTTATAGCGTATGTTGTAAAGGTTGTTAAGTTTAAAGTGACTGTGGAAATTCTGTGTATTACAAAGTTGTATCGAGAAAGAATAAACTAGTTTTAATTAAGAAAGGACGCTGAAGTTCCTCGGAAATAATTTATACCGGAAATTAACAAACATGCAGATACGCAACAATATCTTTAAGTATTATAAGGTAACTCTAGGTATAAAAATAGGATTTGTAGGCTTAGCTTAGACTTCGACTCCAGTAAACAATACGATCATACATACATGTTGTTGTAACATTGTTCTATCGATTTGTGGGCTAATTTGGAGTATTTGGTAAAGTCTAATAATAATAATAATAATGCGAGTCCAGTCCATGTAACAATAACAAATTAATTTATTTCTTTTTTAATGTTTATCACAGCCACACTCACCTCAACCCAAGTACAAAATATTTCAACTGAAACTCCGAAACAACTGTAGGCCTTATAATATTTAATAAGATTTTCCTCGATTGTTAACAAACCCGACTAATTTAATGATTACTTGACAGAAGCACTAACTTTCAGTGATCAGAATAACTTTACTCGATGAACAACTCAACCAACTTATTCCTCAGTTCATCACTACTCGATCATCCATCCTTATATTTATGCCGAATTCTTACTTGTATCCAGTCCAAGAAAGTTCTAGATTCCAGGACTACTTTGAACTTTATAGATCCAGAGTAGTCACCGTGATTAGCAGCTCCCTCTATTAAACAACTGAATTATAACTTTGAAAATACAGCTTACAACAATATCATGATGGTGGGACTAATTGTGGTACACTGTGATTAAACATTCTCTAAAGCAAGACAGATTTGGATAAACCTTGCAAATGTTATTTTCAATTTTAGAGAACTTACAAAGCATAGTAATTTAGTTTTCCAACCTGAACCATACACGATTCCAAAAATAGTTGATCCATTTGTAAATATTTATAGATTCTATAGAACTGTTTTAGGCCCCTTCATATACAAACTGAGGATCCTAACATGGGATGGCCTATAGGGATAGAATGGAAAAGTATATTGTAACATACACTCACTAAGTCTTAACATAGACGACTATAATGTTTATTTCGGAAATTCGAGCAAAGCTATACAAGGACCACTAGCTAGAGTGCTGAATACATGAAAACTATCAATTTTTCTGATTAAGTTGATCGCTAAAAGCAACGTAAACCTAAAGCCAATGCTCCGCCATATTAGGAGTTGCAAAAAACTTGACCTAGTCCTTGCGGATTCGTGAAAAAGCATTTATAAAATAGATCTATGTAAAAAAGAGAAAACGGTGGAAAATTCATGGATACAAAAGGTAAAAGATTAGGCTTAGCATCTCTTTATTAACGATATTTATGTAATACAGAGATAAAATAGTATATTTTATTCATGAAGAGTATATAGAAATAATTAAAATAAATAAATACGATATATACACCTCTCCAATAAGTGTGTACTATAATATTGACTCACTTATTCTATCAATCTTATCTATGCTGAGTGTGTACTAGAAGTCAGTCTCCCGGACTGTGAATCTGATGACCCACGTTGTTTGCTTCAAATTTCCGCAAAATAGCGATCCATATTTTGGTGTCGTGGATGCATAATAAGAGAGTCAGTCAAATCTCACTATTTAATTACAGTAATACAAGAGTTGATGGTTGTTGTTGTTGTTGTGTTTGGCTAGCTCTGCCTATTACTAATCTAAAATTAGGAGCGGTATCGAATAGAATCATTATAATAATGCTTAGAGACGGCTTGAATGGGTAATGAAGAAAAACTTTAATATAAGTTTAACATAACAGCAAATGTACAACGTTTCGACAAGGTTTTGTCAAGAAACATTAATACAAAATACGTGGACATTAATTGGTGCTATTGACAAACAATTCATTTTGCTTACGTTATTTGTTAGAGTTAAACTAGGGTTATAAAAGCTGACCAATAAAGAATCTTGTAGGGATAACAATAATACTGTTACGACAGCGGATGTCACGTGACACTGCTGGCGCATGCGTGCATGAATTTCTCGAATTATCGGGGAACTCCGCGAATTTTAGCGAAGCCTCTTTGTTAGTATATAAGCCTGGCGAAAAAACCAGCGGGAAGCGAACAGTAGTCACGGTGATGTTCGGGTAATTTACGATTCTGTTTCGGGCTAGTGTGTGTTTTGCACTCGTAGAGAGTGAAGTTATCGAGTATTGTGAATCGCTGT
>NW_013667702.1:194570-203305 GCF_000517525.1 Limulus polyphemus
TATATATATATATATATATTATCATTTAAGTAATTTATGATTCATGCTCTTGATTAAGATATCAGCCCTAGTTATTTAATACTTTAGAATAATGCGATGCTATTTTTTGTATAAACATTAGGTTAATAACAATAAAAAATACATTCCCATACAGCTAATATAAAAAGTAAGCCCTTTAAAACCAAAAAAATATTATTTTCACTAGTATAAAAGCCCTTCATGAATGGCGGGAAACCATTGTTAAATGATTAACGAAAATTATAGAAATGAACTAAAACGAATTTATCTGCACCTCCCAAGTACACCTGCTCTTCAATTATTTCATCAGTCTCGAAGTAATTCTTTAATCACCACATTTTTAGTAAAAAATACGCAGAAAAATGAAATGTTATCACGAAGAAAAGTACGTGTGCACTCTGAAAGAGACTTAAATAGCACTCTTTAGCCTTTTCACTGTATTCTAGGTCAGGAAGTAGAAACATAGTGCAGGCATTCCGACACAAATTTTCAACTCTTTCGTCTCTACAAAGGATAAAATATATTTATTAGTGATAAAAGTATATTTTTTGTTATTGTTTTAAGGCCAAGTAGGTAATATATGTGTTAAAATACCAAAATAATATTTATTAAAAGTTTTTAAACACTGGCTCTGTAACGTTAGTAATAGTAGGCCTATTTGTAGTTTAATTTAATACATAATCGTAACGCAAGGCTTAGCTGAAATACTATATGGTAAATTTTATTTTGCTTTTGGCTACAACTCAATGTCATGAAACTTCTGAATTAAACTATTTTTGCTGCTATATCAGCAAAGTTATCAAAAAATAACGAATAAAAAACAAACATTTTAAACAAATTATCATGAATATTGAGTATTTAACATAAACACCAAAGTTGGCCTAAGAACAATCAGGTTATAGTTTTGTTGCTAAGCTGTGAGATAGCAAATTCTATTTCTAATGATTATTGTAATGTTTATTGTTCATTTATTATTTTCTTCTATCGTTTAGTTTATCTATGAATTTTTAGTTGCATTAAAACGCATAATCATTTGTATTTTGAGTAAATATATATGTGTGTATGATGAAACTGACACGTGCGGTGACGTACATTTAATGTAGCAGGAGAGTATGTAAATTTATGATCACATGAGGTTGTACTATCGTGATCTACTCTGTGAATAAATATCCTGGCAGAAGCTTAGTTGAGAGAGAAAGTCACGAGATAATTATAGAAAGATGTAGTTATTGTTGATATTGAAAGGTATTGTTGTCAGTTAGAGTATTGTAATTGCTGTATCTGGGGGGGGGGAGGTTAAGTTTTTTGTTTCCAGATCTTTTCTGATTCCATTGTTATTGATTTATTAATAATATTCATAATATACTGTTTATTAATATTGGTGTGAAGTTCTGGCCAGGCACTTGTTTATTAACTGTGTTTTGATAAGTGTTGAATATATTTCTAAGTGTTGTTATTGTGAATAAACTGTTTTTCTTGTTGTTGAACTCTGACTATAGTGGCGTGTTTATTTTAAACCCTTACGTTGGCGCCCGAACGGGGACGATTTAATAAATACTGAATTGTGACTTTGGATTTTTTTTTTGTTTCTCAATTTGGTATCGAGTAATTAATTCGGCAATAACTTAAGTTCAATTAAATATAAGTTAGCTAGTGTTTGAAAATAACTGTTACTATGGAAGTTAGTCAGTCTGATGTGGCAAGCTTGAAGTAGTCTGTGTCAGTATTGACAGAACAGGTGGAAATGCTAACACGCATAGTGAATGATCTACTAGCAAGAGAATGAAAGTCTCCCTACCTTCAACCACTAACGTCGAGAGTCCGTTCTACCTACATACCTGTGGAAAATTAATCGATTTATGTCACCGCAGTCAACCTACCACC
Organism: Limulus polyphemus; assembly: GCF_000517525.1. NCBI lineage: Eukaryota > Metazoa > Arthropoda > Merostomata > Xiphosura > Limulidae > Limulus > Limulus polyphemus. Next base: position 196,473 of record NW_013667702.1, read on the forward strand.
CCTACCTGCTGAGAAGTTCGATTTTAAGTCGGATTTTAATATCTTGGAGTTTCTTAAAAGTTTAGAAAGACATTTTTATATGTATCAAGTACCTGATAATAATGGGGTGGAAACTGCAGGTTCTTGTTTGAGGGGATGGCCACTAGAATGGTGGAAGGCTTTCGGATCAGAAATGGCCTTTGAACACTGGGGAGAGTTTAAAGAAACATTGATTAATTTGTACCCAGTGGTGTTAGATAATATAGAATTGGTTAAGGAACTCTTTTTTTTTTTAGTAGGAAGTACCACGTTAATGCAGGGGAGTCGGTTGAGACGTTTATTTCGAAAAATGTGAAAATTTATAAATTATGGAACCCTGAAGCTACAGAAAGAGAAATTGTGAAGTGTATAATATCACAATTGCACGTTTATTTACGAGAATGCTTGGAAGGCTATTTTGTTATCTATTACTGATGTGCTTAAATTTATTAAACAATACGAGCATCGACGGAATAATAAACAAACTTTTAATAGTGAACAGATTAAAACTGAGCACCGTAATAGACCTGTGCGATACCCTACTTGTAATCAAATAGGGCACTTATATATGTATTATCCCAAGAAAATAAAATATGTAAATAGGGTATAAAAAAAACGAAGAACAGCGATCGGGAAACAAACTGGGATAAAAGAAGGAGGTTGTGGGTCTCGTGAAAGTAAAACCCTTCATTAACTATTTAACAACAACTAAAACGAATCTGTTACACTTAACCCTAAACATTCATGGTGTAAAAGTAATGGGTCGTGTAGATACTGGGCCGGATTATTCAGTACTAAATGGCAACAAATCAAGAGAAATGATCCAACACTTCAACTAAAAACTTGGAGTAAGGGTAACATGTGTCTTGCAGATGGAATGACGAAATAGCATTGTGGACCAATGTTTTGTTGTTGTCAAAGATTTTGATGCATCATATCTTATTGGATTAGACTTCATTCAGCAAAACGAAGCAAACCTAAACGTCTTCACAAATGTTCTTGAATTAAATGTGTTAGGCATGACTTTGAGACTGAAAATATACTGATTGAAAAAGTACAATGTTTGCATTGAAAGAGTAAAGACTGTGAACAATTAAAGCAACTTGTGTTGAAATATGCCGATATTTTGTACAATAAACCTGCAGATTTGGCTGAACATAGTATTGTAACCATGACAGGGTTTCTGTCATGGTTACAATGTAATTTAATGGGAGAATAATGATAAGGTTTACTAAACACTGGTGTTTTAAGATTTACTAAACACTGGTTTTTCTGTTGTGGTTACAATGTAATTTAATGGGAGAATAATGATAAGGTTTACTAAACACTGGTGTTTCTGTCATGGTTACAATGTAATTTAATGGGAGAATAATGATAAGGTTTACTAAACACTGGTTCGTTAGTATCCCACTAAATTACAAGTGCTACATGATCAAGTGTATGGAATGCTTCGTGATGGGTTAATTGAACCTTCCACTTCTTCTTGAGTTTCTCGAGTAGTTATTATCAAGAAGAAGATAATTATTTTATGTTCTGTGTTGAACACAGGAAGTTAAGTCAAGCCTCAGAATTTCACCCCTGTCCATAGCCTCATAAGTGATATTTTGAATGCTTTGTCAGGGGGAACCCTGTATCAGCACATTAGACTTACAACCCTTGTTGTGTAATAAAAAACATTATCATTCAAGACCCAGTGTTTGGATTTACTTACATCTCTACAATTATAGTAGAATCGCCTGGTAATAGTCCTGTTTCCAAATAAGAGTATATATACTTATATTTATCATCTTAACCTTACTCAGTAGCCAATTGTTCTCTAGTGTTAACACTGACAATGGCAAAAAGTCTAGGTGATAACTTACTGATGTCCAAATCTGGAGTTTCTTCTGGAGGGGTCAATGGATATGGCATCAGGAAACAGGTTCTCTTTTCCTTTTCTGTGCAGTATTTCAAATGTTAAGTCTTATAATTTTAGTGACCAACGCATTAGTCTGTCTGTAACCATTTCAAGGCAGCATGGTCAGTTATAACTGTAGATTTTCTCTAACTAGGTATATCTTATTTTCTATAGTCCAGACTACGGCTAGACATCATAACTTTATAGCAGCATAGTTTATTTCTGCAGAGTTTAGTGTTCTTCTGGCATATGCTATAACACCTTTCTGACAGAACAGCTCCGAATATAAAATTTGAAACATCAGTATGCAAAAAATAATGTTCATTTTTTTACTTTACTGGAAGTTGAAAGACAGGGGATTCACATAAAGCCTGTTTTAATTTCTGGAATGTATCCTCACACTGGGGTCCCATTTCCACCTGATATATTTCCTTTGTAACTGATATAAAGATTCAGTAATTGTAGCAAAGTTTGGAATAAACTGATTGTACCAGGCACATATACTCAAGAATGTGCTTAAATCTTTGTAGTTGCTTGACGTTGGGAAGTCTGTAACAGCTTTTACTTTGTCATCATTTGTGTGTATTCCCTCAGAAGAGAGTTTAAATCCTAAATATGATACTTCTGATTGGCAAAATGCGATTCAAGGAACTTTTACAGTAAAATTAGATGTACAAACTTTGTAGAAACCTAAATCAATGTCTTTCAAGTATTGTTCAAATATGGGTGAAAACAGTATAATATAATCAATATAAGCCTTGGAACATTCAGTTTCTCCTGCTAAAGCCTTATCCAAAAGTGTTTGGAAGGTGGCGGGTGGATTTTTAAGGCCACAAGGCATCACTATAAGTTGTTAAAGTCCGTTATCCATTATTAAAGCAGTTTTATGTCTATCCTCCATCTTAACAGGTATTTGACAATATCCACTGGATTATCAATGGTGAATCCAAACTAGTTATTCCCAAAACATTGAGACTGGCAATGTTAATCGAATTGCATGATCATCCTATGGCTACTCATCTAAGTTTCCGAAAAACAATAGACAAAGCATCCAGACGTGGTTATTGCCTGGTATGAGAAAGGACATTAGAAACTGTGTTGTCATGCCATGCTTATCAAATCACTAAATTTGATTAGTGGCGGCCAGTTGGATTTATGCAAAGCACTAAATTAATTTAATCTGGTGAGATAATAGGAATATACATCAAGGGACATTATCTTAAGTCTAGGACAGGAAATAGTTATTTGTTGGTTGTGACAGATTATCACGAAGGTGATTGTTAGAAAACTAATTAATGGATACTTGTGTATATATGGTATTCCTAAGACTCTTGTATCTGGTAATGGCCCACAATTTTTGTCTCATTTGATGGATGAAACTTGTAAAGCTATGGGAATTAGATCTTGTATGACATTTTGTAATTCTGCTGTTCGTTTATCAATGGTTTTAGGTGCTGTTGGGTATTTTGTCAGTTGGTTCCAAGGAAGGAAGATCTCCTGTCCCAAGAGAAGCTTGCCTGGTGTATAACCTGTAGAATCATGATTAGAAGTTTTAATGGCTAGAGAAAATTGAGATAAATTTTATCCCAAGTTTGACGATTTATTTTTCTCAATACAAGCAGATATTTTACCAATATTTCTATTTACTCCTTCATTAATGTTACCCTGAGGATGATATGGAGTTGTCAAGTTGTGTTTAATTTAGCTTATTGAAAGTTTAACACTTTGAAGACCAGTTAACTACAATAATTAAATTTGCGACGTGGTCGCAATGTCCTTTGAAGGATGAGAAGTGGACACCCCAGAAGAAGTCCTTTTGTCTGTGGTGGAACAACAGACAAGTTTTCTGTAGCAAACATTTTCGTTTTGCTGCAACTGCCTAGGACGGTTACTATCCTCTTCACTGTCGAGAAAAGTTTTACTAGGAAAATATATATATCTCTTTATATCTAATATATTTTAATTCATACGCTAATGGAGTAACACACTTCGTAATTTCGAAAGATCCATTCCACCTCGGAGCAAATTTTGCAGTAAAATTATTTACTGCAGAAGATAAAGGATGTATCCTTAATAATACCAAATTACCTACTTTAAATGTGTCTAGACGTCTCTTACGGTCGTAGGCTTGTCGCTATCACTTCCGAGCTTTTTCAATCATCATTTAAGTAATTTATGCTTCATGCTCTTGATTAAGATATTAGCCCTAGTTATTTAATACTTTAGAATAATGCGACTAGAGGGAAGACAGCTAGTCATCACCAACTCTTTGGCTACTCTTTTAACAACGAAGAGTGGGATTGGCCGTCACATTATATCGCCCCCACGGCTGAAAGGGCGAGCATGTTTGGCGTGAAGGGGATTCGAACCCGCGACCCGCAGATTGCGAGTCTAGCGCCCTAACCACCTGGCCATGCCGGGCCCTATATTATGACTTTCTCTCTCAGTGAAGCTTCTGTCAGAGTTTATATTCACAGAGCTGGTCACGAGAGTACAACCTCATGTGTTAATAAATTTACATATTCTCTTGCTACATTAATAGTATCTGTACGTTGGCGACAGGGAAGCTGGTGTCAGTTTCATCATACACACATATATATTTACTCAAAATACAAATGATTATGTAGAAGGTGAGTTAGCGTTTTATGCAACTAAAATTTCATAGATAAACTAAACGATAGAAGGAAATAATAAATGAACAATAAACACAACCATAATCATAAAAAAAAAATAGAACTTGCTATCTCACACTCCCTTCCCCGTCAAAACCGAACTGATGACATTAATCACTTCGTATAAAATATCCTTACTATTAACTTCCTCTTTATACTGACATCATTAAACCTTTACAGTTTAAGTACAGATACCTTACAAGAAAAATACAGTTCATGTTTTTGAATCTTCAGTTAGATAATCTATAGCTTCTGGCTATGAATATATATATATATATATAAGCTAACGTACCTTTGTTTTTATACTTTATATTTTACTTCTGCATTATTTATGTACTCTTCTTTTGAGGATTTTCCTTTGTTACCCACTGTCAATTCGTCCCCCAGGGGGCGAGCGGTAAATTTATGGACTTTCAATGTTTAGATCCGAAGTTCGATTTACTGTCGTTGACAGAGCGCAGAGAGCTTGTTGTGTAGCTTTGTGCTAAAATAAACTCTCTGTTATTCTATTTTAGACCACCAGTGGCACAGTGTATCTATACCCGTGTTGGGCACTGCACAAATAGCCTATTGTGTAGCTTTGTACTTTACTACAAACGAACAAATATTCTTCTTTTAAATATATGACATTGCTACTCTATTTAAAACTTAGGTCTTGCTTGTTGTTATTCATGTAATCTATTATTAGAGCTCGTATTTTTAAAATTACAATAGAAAGGTACTTTACAATAAGTTATTAATTATCTCAATTCTCTGGTTGTCACTGTCTTCAAAAGTAGCATTTTTTTCAATGTTCATACTTTTAGTTATTCCTGAGATTTAATGAAATTATAGATATTTATCAAACTCATGCTGTATTATTTCGTTTTAATCAGTGAAAAATGTCATTACACTTCGTATTAAACGGAAAACTCGTGCTTCGCTTATGAACGATTTTTTTGGTTGTCGTATTTTGTAATTGAATGCACAAAATTTATAAAATATAAAAAACAGTGCTATGTATTTGATGTAATTATAACAGTTAAGTGGCCTGCTTAGACTATTTACCAATGAGGCTTGGTACGTAGAGTTTTAAATGAATATGATGACCGTGCGGGGCGTCTCAGTGACTGCGAGGTTAAGCCTATTTGGTTTAAACCTATTCCACAACATGTAAGACCCAACAAACACCTCTAGTACAAAAGACACTTGAGCCGAATACTCTAATCAAAAATGAAAAATCTATCGACTTATCTAATAAGAAACATCAGATCTAGCGACGCTTTCAAAACCTGGATGTTGGAGGTAGGTATTACAACTCAATTGGATGAGGATATCGTTACTCTAAGTGTCTATAAACAAATGAAAAAATTCACACACAAAACACACATAAATACTGCTGTCTGAGATGACAGATCCATTCTTCAAATATCATTCATTCCCTTTGCAATGCACAGTACTAGGTACACCAACCCCTCCCTTATATACATATGGTGACGTCATCCGTACTTCCCTAATCCTAATTTCATTTTTGCATAGTTTTTATCAAGTTAAAAAGCTTCCCACGCACATACGCACGTTAATCTTTTAATTATGTAGATGTATATGGTTATTAATTATATAGATGGATGTGCCCATCAAGAATTGCTTCTTGAGGGTCTCATTAAAACTATATTAATTTTTAACTATTTCATCTTCTTGAATATATTACATGACATGCATTAATAATATTAAAACACAGGCTTCGACAGGTTCTTTAACCCTATGACTACCGGTACTAACTTTGTTAGTAGGCAATGCAAGTGTGCATTTATGAATTGAAAAAATGGATTTCTTTTAATGGATTTCTGATTTTATTTTTATAAATAGTAGCATAAAATTCAATTATTTGTATAAAATTGTATTCTTTAATGAAGTTTAAAGAGGAATTTAATGAAAAATTCCTAAAATACGTTTTAGACTGTAAATAAGCGCCCTCTACGAAGAAATGTTTTTTTAAAATTTTTTTAAGATATTTCCTTTCACCTCAGCACTGGTTCTGCCATCTATGATTGGTATCTAAACTTTTTTCTAGTCTGTTTTCTTTATAAAACTGCGTCTGGGCGTGTTAAACCTCAGTTGTAAAACTTTTAGCCAATCCTAGTCGAAAGTGTCAATTTCAATACCAATTATTCCAATTGCTGTATCTCCCATTTGACAAATCATAGGATGATAAGGAAAGCACGTGATGAAACATTGTTCTCTGGATTTTACAATATGAATGTGGG
>NW_013667702.1:204338-216678 GCF_000517525.1 Limulus polyphemus
TAGCTCGGTTTCAGGCCATTTGAAATTCTAATACGTAACAGTAGTTATAGAAGGGTGTGGTTATTGCTGTATGTCTATCGATATTGAAGTCAGTTGGGGTATTGTATTTGCTGTATTCTTCTTTGGGGGGGAGGGGGATTAAGTTTTATTTTTTCTTTCTGGTTCTTTTTCCAGGTTGCATTATTATTGATTTATTAACATTGGTGTGAAGTTCTGGAGAGGCACTCGTTTATTAACTGTGTTTTGATAAGTGTTGAATTTATTTTTAAGTTTTATTATTGTGAATATTTTTTGTTGTTGTTGTTGAATCCTGACTGCAGCAGCGTGTTCATTTTAGACCATTACAAAGCGATGATATATATTGTTGAGCATTATCAAAAAAGGAGTGTGAAAGCATTCCCGACAAGAGTGACAAAAGGTAATAAGCCTTTTACAATTAGTGATAAAGGATAATGTTTTTAAATCTTTAGAACAAAAAAATAATGTCACAATAGGCATAGTTTCTAAGCGCATTTTGTAAGCCTTTAGGTCAGTGAATTATAAGAAGTTAGGCCTAGTTTTCTAACACGATTTTGGAAACTTTTATCTCAATAATGGGAAGTTAGGCCTAGTTTTCTAACTTGCTTTAGATCAATGAATAATGTTAATCTTCAATAGTATTATTAGTAATGATAATATAAAAACACGGTCAGCAGTTCTTTGTACTTCAGTGAATAATTATCGTGACAGCTGAATAAGGTTTTTCTTAAACTAGCATAAAAGAAAGAAACAACATGTCATTAACGTCAGCATAATAAGAATACTAGTAACTATTCATTCTTTTTCTGACTACTCGGTTTAAAAAGCACGTCCTGTGCTTGATAACCGAAATAAACTGTTATAAGTTTCATTATATTTATTTCTATAAACGAAACCGGGCGATTAGAATGAAATTAAAGTTTACACGAATTGAAGTAAATATAGCATGTTAATGTTTTTTAAGCTATACATTACAAATCACTACATAAACCGCGCGAACACTTTTCTAACTAATGAATGACCCTACAATACATAAAATATTTCATTATTATTGAATCGTAAGAAAACTAGGCTTTTTGAAATTTATCAGGAAACTTGCTTTATAAAATATTTGTTTATTACGTTTAATAATTCATTAATGCAACATGCTATTTTTTAGTATTGTTATTTCTGTTAGTCAAACAAAAATATTAGCAGATTGTTTGATCAATTTATTCGTTGTTTTCAAATATAGCGTGTTTATGTATTTCGATCAGAAAATCACGTTAGATTGAATGGTAACAAACTCGGTTCCTCAGCAGTTAAGCTGTCGAAGTAGTGATGCCAATAAAGGCTCCCTTTTATTGTGAAATATACATATAACGTTCAGTTCCAATAGAAAAACACGTAAATTTATTTTCTTATGTAAATTCGATACCTATTATGAAAAGTTCTTTAATACATTTATCAATTTCTATTCACAAACTTTAGTATGAAATGCAAAACGTTCCCTTGATTTTTAACCTGTATGCACTTTGATTTCGCCAAGATTCAACTAAAGTTCTTAAGGTCCACAAAGTTACTGTTGACCCACCGTGAGATCACAGAGTAAATTAATGTTTATAATATTATAAGAAAAAAAACTTTTTTAATTATTTGTTCTAGCGTCTTAATAATATTACGATGTTATAATAATAATAATAATATTAAGTATCTATTAATACTGTGTGCAAATCTTACATTGTAGCTGAAGCCTAATTTACATATGAAAAGTATCTATTGCACATAATATATTTCCACCAAATTTCTATTACCTGCATTTTCAAACATTGCAGTAATGGTTTGTAGTATTTTAGGTTGTGTATCATAATTTCCGTGGCTAGGTAAGTCATGAATTAAGTTTCTGTTGAAGGGAACGTAAATATAGTTTAAAAGAGACAAAATATGGAACAGTAGATTATGTTTTGATTGTTGACTGATTAATTTGCTGTACTTTGTATACGCTTGAAGAAGTTTATTTTATTTTATTCTAGAATAAGTTTTCAGAAATAAGAAAAAAATATTTTGATACAAAACTTTAATTTAGATCTCATCAAATTATTTAGACATGACAAGATATAATCTCACAGTAATAACAAATTTTCCTGTTATAAATTCATCAATGTTGCACTGCTACATAGAACAACTTTTTTCTAAACGCATAGCCACAAATTACAACCGAAAAGTATCGTTGTTTTATTTTAAAGTTTTCGCGCAAAGCTACACAAAGAGCTGTCTAAGTATAAACGTCCCTAATTGTGAACAGATAAACTAGGGGAAAAGCGGCTAGCCAATAGCACCCACCGCCAACGTTTGTGCTAATTTGTCTGACTGAAGAATGGGATTCGATCGCAAGTCTCTTCAAAGTCTGCAGAGACCCACAGCCCTAAAGCCCTCGATTTTTACAGTTAACTCAAATACTCAATCCCTTTACCGAATAATAGGTTTGCGTGAATCCATTGGAACGGTACTAGCACCCATATTGGATAACTCCAGACTATGATGTGATCTTGCTATATAAAGACAGGGTAAAAGTAATAAAATAGCATAGTTGCTGTCTTCAATTGGCCAAATCGGGCAGGAATCGTTAGCAAGGGAAAATGGATCACATTTTAGTAGCAAGTTGATCTAGTTAGATAAAGAATCTCAATTTTCGTAACCATGTTTAGATTTTTAGAGTTTATTCGCCCAACTTATTCTTTGGCTCGAGTAGACAATTTGACCACGTATACTGTTGCAACAGTTTCTAGTGTTGGGTGGGTTCTTTTGGATCATTCAGGAAAAACGAAGAATGGAAAGTATAGTCCACTTACGATAATGAAAACATTTTATTTCTTCAACTTCAAGATCTACTTTCACAGCAGACGCTAACATAATTTCCTCAACTGCTAGCTATCTCGTACGTACTGTACTTCTCGTATATCTAGTACTTCGTTGAAACACAAACAATGTTCATAAAAACCGAACTAACTGCCTAACAGTAACAAACTGATGACTCAGTAAATAATCGTACTGTAGCAAACAATCAGTGTTTATCTACTCTAGCCAAATATGCTTTATATGACTAAAATCATTCCCTAAACGCTCAAGAAAAATCAAATCATTAAGCCAAGTCCACCTCGAGATTTGAAACTTTCTCTGACCGACAACAATGCAACGTCTAAATTTATGAAAACATAGCCTACAACATTGTCTCATTCCAGGATTGTGTAGTCCCTTGAACAATTCTATTACACAAAGAAAACAATTGTACGTTAAAAGTACGTTTCCATAATTAACAGTAAAGTAACATTTGATAATTAACAACATAAATATTCATAAATATACATTACAGTCATTAATCAACTCTGTAAAACACAGTACAATGAAAAACCAAATGAACAAAACAAAATCCTCTATCCTTACTGATTTACTTTCTTTAAACTGTCCAACCTTTTCGGTGATTTTCCTTTCCTGTGGATTATAACGCAAAGATGGGATGATCTCGTGATCATTATCTCAACACTTGGTGTTCTGTTACTGGGAAGGGGGTTTCTTTAAGTCGAGGGAATTCATTGGTGGTTCCTTTCTAGCGATACTCTGGAGGTGTTCTTAAAAGGAAACTTGGACTTTTCAGTAGGAGGATTTAACTGGGGCAAAGTCTTTTTTCAAGCTAACCAAATAGCTTCTCTTTCGATAGCATACTTCTACAGACGATCATGGTGAATGACCTTTGGCTTGGACTGTCCTGCTGGATTATATAAAATACAACATTGATTCTTTTGACTACAGCATAAGGTTCTTCCCCACATCTGCTTGACTTTAGATATAGTCTTCGCTTGCAACATGGATTGTACAGTCATACCATGTAACCACAATGTAATCTAGCCTTATCAACATTTCACATCATCACTAGATGATTTAAGTCTTTGTGAGTAAATTATGTATGATATCAACGATGTTCCTTAGTCTCATTGTCCTTTTGTGTAAATATTCACTGAGTGTTGGTTCTCAGGGTGTTATTAAAGAAAGGTTTAATACCACTTTCAGTTGTCTTCCAAACATCAGTGATGCTGATGTGTTACTTGTAGCTTCATTTGTCGCTGTTAAATAGTTTATGACCAGGAGTGGAAGATCTTAATCCCATGTTCTCTGAAATTCATCCACATAAATTCTAATTGATTTGAAAGTGTACATTTCGATTTCTCTTCTATTCCATCAGGAAAGGGACGAAGGGCTGTCTTTCTGGTATTTTTTCAAAGGATTTCATTCATATTTGCAGACAAGATAACTAAAAGTTTCAACCCTAATTCGAGTAAAATTCCATAGTCATCTCAAATCTTTAAACAAGTTCATTGAGAAGCCTCCTTGTTAGTTACTGCTTCCTTGCTAAGAGAAACATATGCTTCTGACCATTTGATGAACTATTCCATCACCACCAAGGTATATTTATTTTTACTGTTGCTCTGTGGTAGATGAACAAGCACATCACGAGCAATTATCTAATGTTCTAACATCGTACTGATGCAGTTACCCATGTTGTTTCCATCTTAAACCATCTTGCTCACAACCCATTTTTTTAATTACACTAATCTTCTAAAACTTTCTGGCATCTAACCCAGTATAAAATTTCTTCTTATCCTTTTTGATGTTTCCTTAGGACACCAATGTGCCCAGGTGCTGGAACATTGTGTATGTGATGGAGTACTTTTGATTGTAGTGACTGTGAAAGTACCAACTATAGCTGTAGTTTCTGTCCATTGCTATCTTCCCATTTCTATTCTTTATCACCTGGAACTTCTCATATTGGATTGTGCTCAGTTCACTTTAGGGTGGTTGTCTTTATTATCCCGTGCTTTCCTCATTTCATTGTGTTCACATTTTTTGGAAAGACAAGATCTCAAAACAATGCATCAGCATTTCCATGGTTTCATCTATGTTGTACTCCTGATATTTCTGGAACCATCTTGCTATCTGGATGGTGGAAATTAATCAGCCACTTCAATTTTGTATGATCTGTCCAGAGTTTAAACTTTTATCCATACAGGTAATGATGGAAATGATTCAGAACTTGAAACAGTATTGTGTTTAGACATGTCAGGCATTTTACAAAATAGCAATAGCTTGAGTACAGTCAAAGAAGTCTTCTTATTTCTTGTAACTAATGTGTTGTTGACCAATTCTAAACAGATTCTTCTTGACTGGGTTCATGGAGACTTCCTCTATGCTGACTAATATGTTCTAGAAAACTCCCCTGTTTGTTGGTATAATTCACACTACTTAGGATTTAACTAGGTTCTATTTCCTCAACTAATCTAATACTTTTTTAATCCATCAAATTCACCATCATTGAAGGTTTTTCCATTTATTTATGTATATGAGTATGATATTCCAGGATAGTCTAGACAGAACCATTCAAATAATATTTGAAATGTAACAGGTAGGTTGCATAACCCAAATTGTAACAAACAAATTACCAAAATCCATTTCCTGCAGCAAAGGTTATCTTTTCTTGAGGCATTTCCCAATTGTCAGTATTCATTCCTCACATTCAGTATTGAGAACCATTGTCACCCAGATATAGCATCCAAAATAGTCAGTCCTTGTTAGTGGGTTGGAATCCTTATTTGTGACTTTATTCACCTTCCTGTAGTCCACATAGATTCTTATAGATACATACTTCTTATTACCAAGTACAATAGGTGATGCTCAAGAAGTAGTATTGGATTCAGTTACGCCATGACTTCTATTTTTTAAGATACTCTGCCTGTTTTGCAATGATATTGAGCTACATCTCCATTATCAATCCTATGAAGTATTTTATATGTGTACCATAAGTCATGAGGTCCACTGGAAAAAATAGCTTACTATTATGTGAGCAAGTCATGTAATATATTGCATTGATCAGTTGTAAAACCTTTCCAGCTCCAGTTATACAGCTCCTGTAAATGAAGTGTTAGACTCTCCTGACGAGGATTTGACATCAAACTTCCTTGTTTTTAAGGCAACTAACTACTTCTATTGTTCATTGGTGTGGGAGTACTACTTGTACATCTTCATATCTTGTAATGTTCTATCTAGAATTGACTCAGATTTTGTGGCATGTTGTATTCATTGCACTTGTGATGTCATCCTTATTTTTGAACTTACTAGAATTCTTCCAACCAATAATTTTGCAGAACAAGTTGGAGTGTTTGTTTCTACCATGCTTTAGACACTAAATGTAAAGTTGTTCCTAATAAGACCTGGCATATGTATTTCACTCCTTGTTTTCACTTGGCATTAAACCTCTGCTGTTACATTTGTGTTTAAAGTGTTTGAAGCAAGCCTAACCTCACATCCTTGTTTTCTCGTGAAGTCTATGCCAAATATGCACTCTTCCTCAATGTCAGTTACCCATACGTCATGTTTTGTAGAGAAGCTTCTCATAGTAAGAACTGACTTCCAGCTCTCCTTTTGCTAGAATATCATGACCAGTTGCTGTTTGACTCAATCCATCCTCATGTTTCGCCTTTGGAGACAATTTCCTTTATTTCAATACCAGGTCGGATCGAACAATTGTAGCTGTAAAACTAGTATCAATTGACGTGTTGTAAGGATTCTTTAAATAATATCTCAATTGGGAATATTCTAAGCTAAAATTCACCCTTTAAGTCCCTGTTAATTCCTGTTATACAATATCTGGCTAGCTTTTTATTGTTTCTTGATCTGTTTGGGCTCTATACTCATTTCCAGGGTATCATTGTCTTTGTTTACCATCACCTGTTTATTCATAGCAGTTCCAGCTATTATATACATGTTTTTGTGTTTTTCAACTTATACCAGTTACCTTTTTCTGTTATTATTTTGGGAGCAACGTTTATTTGCAGAGGCCTTTTCTGCAGTTCTTGTCAATACTCCTTTTAAGTTGGAGTTGAAACACCTACTGCCCTGTTGCCATAACTACTGCCATAACTCTACTTTTGACACCATTGTTTTAATGGTTCTTATTGTTGGACTGGTTCATTTGGATTAATTTGTAAAAGAAGAAGAATACTTAGTCCAATCTACTAAATTATGACAAAAACCTTTTATTTCTTGAACTTTATGTTCTACAAGTTATCATCACTAATGTTACTAATAGGCACGAGTCAAAGTAGATACTAGCATAACATTTTCACATAGCTGCTAATTTTCTCAGACATAAGTTACTTCTCATAGCTCTAGCATTTATTTGTAGCATAACCTCAGTATCAACTATCAACTAACTGCCTGACAGTAACAGACGCACTGACATATTTGCTAGCTTAATACCAGAAATTCTCTTTAGAAATTACAAATCGGCAATAAACTACTCTGACATGACTTATGTTACAACGCTAAAATCAGGGGTTTGATATCCCGCGATGTACAGAGCACAGACAGCTGATTGTGAACGTTTGCACTAAACATCACAACAACAATAACAATCTAACGTATACTCCCTTAATAATTTCTTAAACTTGCAAGAAGGTTCTAGTCATTAAGTCTCACTCACGACGTGATGACAAAACTCCTCCTGGCCAATAATAATACAAACGTCTAAAACTGAAAAAAGAACAACAACAACATCAGAGCCAGAGGTAATGATTTTGGTACATAAGAATTAAATATTCTCTCAATTTCTCCAGATAGATCTAATGACCCCTTACCGTTTATTTTATCTGTCTAAAAAAAAAAAAAGTAGGTGGCCTGTACCAACTGTGCTATCTCGTGGATAACCAACAAAGTAGAAAAATGTGGCTGGTTAATAACTGAATATTCTCGAATCTCGGGCTAATGTGAATATTTCCTGATGAGTTGAGACACTTAAGTCACAGAAAAAAAAGACTAGCCCCAGATGTAAATAAAGTACAAACGTTTACTATCACTTTAACAATCAACAATATCAATAAAAATTACAATATAATACAATACACTCAACAAAAATCTATTAAGCAAGTGATATATGTGTCTGTGTGGATGGCAAGATGTGAATATAGAAAATAACAGCTCTCGTCAGAGCGTGTAGGCCCCCACTTTTGTAAGCTAAACATCGTGAGATAAAATGAAATAAAATACCTATGAAAGCGAAGATAAAAAGTCACGTTTCTTTAATCTACAAAAATTTTCTATATGAAATACAAACAAACTTCAAACAAACAAACATACCCTAGAAATTTCTTGTTTTAATCTTAAAGATACATTTATTTCCCAAATATAGTTTAAGGCTTACGTTCTTTCAAACGGATCATCTGGAAATGTGCTTGTTAAAGTTACGCTAAAACAAATGATCTAGACATTTAGCTGAGTAGTTTGTTCAGTGATAATTCCCTACTGGCAAGTAATTCGTATTTACTGTAAGTGCATGTTAACCTTCATTATCGTCTGGAGGAAAAAAAAAAAGGTTTAACACTGAAATATTCTCCGTGCAATAAGTGAAGCCGAAAAGCTTTTAGTGAACGTATCTCGCACAGCGTGTAAATTGATGTATTCGATCTCAACGACATCAAGTTTCCTTTAAAAAGTAGAAGTTGAATCAGTTTTCTCTCGGGACTACCACATACCCGATTCTTAGTCATAATGCACATAATACATTTCCCATGATAGAACTCAGCCGTGTGGTTATACTACTGTATCGAGACATCATGAGTCATACGTGTGGTTATACTACTGTATCGAGACATCATGAGTCATACGTGTGGTTATACTACTGTATCGAGACATCATGAATCATACGTGTGGTTATACTACTGTATCGAGACATCATGAGTCATACGTGTGGTTATACTACTGTATCGAGACATCATGAATCATTCGTGTGGTTATACTACTCTATCGAGACATCATGAATCATTCGTGTGGTTATACTACTGTATCGGGACATCATGAATCATACGTGTGGTTAAACTATCATGACTGAATTTTTGTCGGTCTAGTTTCTCTCTTTCAAAGATATTACGTTTAACAGTGAAAATGATATTTTAGCAATAGTAGATCTGAGGGTCGTTGTATAAGTTGTAAAACCGTTACTTAGCTGTGTAGTTTATCTCTTGCCCAAGATATTTCCAAGATAATTGGAATTATCTGACAAGTATATAACTTAGCTTTCGCATTGAATCCATATTCGGTAACAACAACTCAAATAATCGTCAACAATGTATCACTGAAATAAAACGAACCATACACTAATAGCACTAACAATACCGCTAACAACTTGATCAGTTACTGAAACTTACCCTTAGGGACAATCATTTTGTTTTCAGTGATGAACACTATGACCAGATAAATGGCGTGGCGATGTGGTCACCTTTATGATTGAAGTGCATTTCTTTGTCACTACGACCGTCTCTGGTTAAGACAGATGTCCCACGGAATGCAAACCAACTTTATACAGAACGGATGTAAATATCCCTTTCTTACTCTTTCGAAACGGAACACAAGCCTGTCCTGAGACATAAAATAACGATATTATACTTTATACACAACAATCTAGGACCATCCGGTGCCAGGTTTGTTTGTTTTAGCGCCACAATTGGCTATCTGCTGTGTCCACCGAGGGAAAACTAACCCCGGATTTTACGTTGTAAGTCAGTAAACGTACCGCTGACCCCCCGGAGGACATTAATGCTAAGCATAAGGAATCATGTAATCTTTCTTTTGCTCCTCTTGGGTAAATTAATTCATATTGTTCCTCGTGTCTAAAGAAATAAGGAAAAGGAGAGCAAAAATACTTTGTTTCGTAACTAAAATGAAAAGTAACACATTATTAAAGTATCGTTGTACGTATTTTCGTTCAGGTATCAATTTCTATAACTATATCAATGAAAAGGTTCCTCTGCCCTCTGATCTTTATTTCTGTTAAAACTTAATAATCAATACAAATTATCTTGTTAACTTTTAGACTAAGTATCTTTACAGTTAAGGAAAACGTCATTATGTCTGGATTTCGTAATCCGTTTAAGTTGTACCTGGATGAAACGAAAATTAATCTGCATACGAGGAACGTGGGTCGTAATTTATGATATACCAAATCTCGTTTATTATCAGATGACGATGTTAAACACCGAGAACAATTTCAATTCGCTAGTCTCTATTCTATACGGAAGTTGAGCTTTCAAAAAATTTAAGTCACTGTGTGAATATATTTGTAAAAGACATCTGTTTTTAATTTACAATTTAGATTTGAATTGATTATTACATTAAGAAACGTTACATCATTCATAGATGGATTGTGAAGAAGCATTGAATCCATATGAGAATTGATGAAGAAAGATCGATATAAGACTCATCAGTCCAAATAATACGAAACAATAATCCAAAAACGTTTCCAAACTACTCCTGGATATTTAACATAGACTCCTTCAACATTAATCAAACATTCATTTCTCAAACATATACATCACAAGACTGGCTATATGACAGTTCCCCCCTCATTAATTGGTAAACATGGTTTCCTTTATAAAATATAACATTTTTCGAACTTAAACTAAAATTACATCTATATTAAATCTAGGATGTATTATTACCACTGGAAGTTTGTCGAGAAGGAACTGGAACGGATTGTAAACTGTAATCTTGTTTAATCAACTATTTCAAAACGTTACCAGCTGTGATTTCGTTGAATTACTTAGTGTAATATTTATATAAAGTTTCTATCGCCTTTAATGTTGGGTATGAGGTTTAATACAGTGATTAGCATATTATTTAAGGGTTCACCGATTTTATTAAACTATTTTTATGATATCATAATAGAGGATTCTTTTAAGCAATTTTATATTTATGCTTCATGGTTGAAAGTTTCTTGTATGTTTATATAGTATACAAATCTCGCCTTGAAGGATAATCTAATATTTGTCTGTTTTGAATTTCGCGCAAAACTACACGAGGGCTATCTGCGCTAGCCGTCCCTAGTTTAGCACTGTAAGGCAGCTAGTCATCACCACCCACCGCCAATTCTTGGGCTACTCTTTTACCAACGAATAGTGGGATTGAACGTAACATTATAACGCCCCCACGGCTGAAAGGGCGAGCATGTTTGGTGGGACGGGGATTTGAACCAGCGACCTTCAGATTGCGAGTCGAGCGCCCTAACCACCTGGCCATGCCGGGCCATTGTAATATTTGTAGTTGTAAGCTTATTGTCTGTATATATAGTCTACAAATCGTCGTCTTGAAGGATAAATGTAATCGTTCGAGTCGTAGGTTTGTTGTCTATTTATATAGTCTTCAAGTCGTCGTCTTAAAGGATAATGTAATCCTTGTAGTTGTAAATTTGTTTTCTGTTTATATAGTCTACATATCGTCGTCTTGAAGATAATGTAATGTTTCTAGTCATAAGTTTGTTTTCTATCTATGTAATCTAGAAATCGTCGTTCCTAAGAATAATGTAGTTTTTGTAGTCGTAAGTTTGTTGTCTGTTAATCTAATTTGTAATCTACAAATCGTCGTCTTGAAGAATAAGAATAAGAAAAACGTTTTTCTCTGAACTTAGAAAAAGTAGTACAGTTTATGAGTAATTTGACGATGCTGGTTCTAAAAATCATGTTGAAAGTTACTGATGCCCTCTAGTTTTCGAGTAATCTACAAATTGTCGTCTTGAAGTATAAGGCCAGGCAACAACGAAAAAACATTTTTCTCTGCTATTAGAAAAAGTAGTACAGTTTCTGAGTAATTTGACGATGCTGGTTCTAAAAATCATGTTGAAAGTTACTGATGCCCTCTAGTTTTCGAGTAATCTACAAATCGTCGTCTTGAAGTATAAGGCCAGGCAACAACGAAAAAACATTTTTCTCTGCTATTAGAAAAAGTAGTACAGTTTCTGAGTAATTTGACGATGCTGGTTCTAAAAATCATGTTGAAAGTTACTGATGCCCTCTAGTTTTCGAGTTATGGTAGATTTATTCAAACTATCCTTATATATCTTAAAATTAACAGCTTCTTACGTTACATTTAAGAATGTTCATAAACAATACCAGTTTATAAGACAATGAATATGATAAGATTATGTACTGAAAATACATTCAGGCTATGTTCAAACTTTTCATCATGGTTAAATTTTTTTGTTACAAAATATCTGCTTGACGTTTTTCTATATTCTCACTATCACGCTGTAAGAACCAACAGTAATCTCCCATCAACTCAGGAAAACCAACTCAATGGTACAGTAATCTCCCATCATCGCAGGAAAACCAACTCAATGGTACAGTAATCTCCCATCAACGCAGGAAAACCAACTCAATGGTACAGTAATCTCCCATCATCGCAGGAAAACCAACTCAATGGTACAGTAATCTCCCATCAACGCAGGAAAACCAACTCAATGGTA
>NW_013667702.1:217393-220915 GCF_000517525.1 Limulus polyphemus
AAATGTGCACTTTGTAGTGGTAAATTTGTTTTCTGTTTATACAATCTGCAAATCGTCGTCTTGTAGGATAAATGTGCACTTTGTAGTGGTAAATTTGTTGTCTGTTTATACAATCTGCAAATCGTCGTCTTGTTGGATAAATGTGCACTTTGTAGTGGTAAATTTGTTTTCTGTTTATACAATCTGCAAATCGTCGTCTTGTAGGATAAATGTGCACTTTGTAGTAGTAAATTTGTTGTCTGTTTATACAATCTGCAAATCGTCGTCTTGTAGGATAAATGTGCACTTTGTAGTAGTAAATTTGTTGTCTGTTTATACAATCTGCAAATCGTCGTCTGTAGGATAATGTAATCGTTGTAGTTATAAGTTTTGTTTTTTGTCTGTTAAAATATTTTACAAATCAGTCCTCTTGAAGGATAATGTAATCATTTTAGTTATAAGTTTTGTTTTTTGTCTGTTAAAATAGACTACAAATCGTCATCTTGAAGGATAATGTAATCTTTGAAGTTGTAAGTTTTACGTTTCGCGAGTTTCACATCTTGGAAGTCGGCTTAGAGATATAAGAGAAACTTTCAATGTGTGTAGTGGGGGGGGGGGTAATTTTTGAGTAATTTGTTATTGTAGGATAAAGCAGAAAGTTTGTGGAAGAACAAATGTTCGAGACTGACCTACAGAAATGGCTAGAAATTACAGTTATAAAAAAATTCCGCATATCTCTACTTAGTCTATTTATTAAACTGTTTATTTGACCAAAACTGCCCATTTGACAAACTACTTACTTGACCAAAACTACCCACTTGATAAACAACTTACTTGACCAAAACTACCCACTTGACAAACTACTTACTTGACCAAAACTACCCACTTGACAAACAACTTACTTGATAAACTACTTACTTAACAAACTACCCACTCGACTAAAACTACCCACTTGACAAACTACTTACTTGACCAAAACTGCCCTCTTGACAAACTACTTACTTGACCAAAACTACCCACTTGATAAACAACTTACTTGATAAACTACTTACTTAACAAACTACCCACTCGACTAAAACTACGATATGATTATATTTAGCATTCATTGCCAGATCTTTATCGAGCGAAGTTTTTACTAAATGTGCTTTGACTGACTATGAATCCGAGGATTCATTGCCGTAAAAAAAAAGTGCTCCGCACCTTGTAGTTTTGCATGAGTGTATTAAAAGAGTGACAGGCAAGTCTAACTAATTCGATCAGAAGAGAAACCCAAGATTTCATGGTGGGTGCTGTAGGGTCCCGTATTGAAAATAGTGGCTAGTAGTTACTAAATTTTTATAGATGTATACAATGTATAGTGACATCTTTTTCATTGGATGCAGTGGGGGTGCTGCTCAACAAATTATTTTGAGTTATCTTCAGTGTTAAAATCTAGGCTGTCTTTTTTGTGCTTGGTATACAAACAAACAAAAAAACCTATTCTATTTCCTCTCCAGTTAGATTCTTTAACTCTTATTGGTTATAATGTCCTTAATATTGTTTGAATAATGTTTTAATTACAACTTGTTTGTTATTAAGCACAAATCTGCACAAAGGGCTATCTGTGCTCTGCCCGCCAACGCAGACATACTGCTGTGCCACTGAGGGGGGTGGGGGTGGGGTGGGGTTATTACAGCAACAAGTATGAAAATTATTTGTATATTTGGTTTAGTGTGAAGATATATTACTAATCCAACACTACTAAGTCACCCGACTCTCTTGAGATATTATTGGGATTACGGTCGAAAACGTTGTTAAAAAGCAAGATATCCAAGTGATGATTCACCGCAGTCTAACGATTAACAGATTTTGGTGTTTCTTGTAACATTAAATATTTCAGTCAGTTTGTTATTTCAGCTTGTTTTGATTAATATATGCTACTTTGAAATGTCCCTCGTGGCTCAGCAGTAAGCTTGAGGGGTAATAACGCGAAAATTCGGAGCCTGATACCCACTGTGAATACAGCAGAGATAATCCATCTTATAGCTTTGCACTTAACAACAAACGGAATATTTTGAACCGTTTAAGTTATGATCTATATGCTATGATTTAATGTCTGTAATGCTTATACCTATGATTTCACAAGGCATTGTTGCTTTCTGTGGTTGTTTAATGTCTGTAATGCTTATAACTATGATTTCACAAGGCATTGCTGCTTTCTGTGGTTGTTTGTGTCTGCAACTACCAACCTATGTTAGTATAGTGATTGGATCGAATGTAAGTAGAAGAGCGATTTAAACAAAGCATGATTTTATTGATCAATAACGCATTTCTTTACCGCGTGCCTATTGTCTGGCGACTTACGAGATATAAATCTAGAATGGAACTCGTATAATCTACAATATCAATGGAGCTCGAAATGGAACTGCTCAGCATTGGCCACAACAACAATGGATTTGTCTGTACAGTATAAGAATCTGTCGACTTGTGAAGTTCAATCGATACATTTCTGTTGGTTTTCTTTTATTCTGACGTTTCTACGCCTTTGAGCTGTGACGTCAGCCAACCAGAAACGAGACAGTGCTTGGATGTGGTTCAACATATAACTCTTTTTCAATTCCACATTCGAAAGAAAATTTTCAGGAAGTTCAAGATGCGCGATTCGTTAACTTTTTGTTCAAGAGGTTGAAATAAAATACTACAATATTTGAATCAGTGTTAAAATTAAAGTTCAGCATGAGTTATAAACTAGTGTTACTTCCAAAGTTGACGACAACAAAAAGGACAAATTCATGGTGAATATTCCGTAAAATGGGAGTTCGCAAAAAATTAACACAAATGAAACATCGACCAGTACATATAAATGCAATCTATTTATTCAGAGCTTCTAATCAAAAAGTATATTAACTGTATAAATAAAAATAATTCAAAGTACCATATCTTTCTGTGGTTGTTTCCAACAATGCCTTGTGAAATCATAGTTATAAACATTACAGACATTAAACAACCACAGAAAGCAACAATGTCATGTGCAATCATTATAAGCATTGCAGACATTAAACAACCACAGAAAGCAACAATGCCCTGTGAAATCATAGTTATAAGCATTGCAGACATTAAACAACCACAGAAAGCAACAATGCCCTGTGAAATCATAGTTATAAGCATTACAGACATTAAACAACCACAGAAAAGCAATGCCTTGTGAAATCATAGCTATAAGCATTGCATACATTAAACAACCACAGAAAGCAACAATGCCTTGTGAAATCATAGTTATAAGCATTGCAGACATTAAACAACCACAGAAAGCAACAATGCTTTGTGAAATCATAGTTATAAGCATTACAGACATTAAACAACCACAGAAAGTAGCAATGCCTTGTGAAATCATAGCTATAAGCATTGTAGACATTAAACAACCACAGAAAGCAACAATGTCATGTGAAATCATAGTTATAAGCATTACAGACATTAAACAACCACAGAAAGTAACAATGCCTTGTGAAATCATAGCTATAAGCATTGTAGACATTAAACAACCACAGAAAGCAACAATGTCAT
>NW_013667703.1:0-14470 GCF_000517525.1 Limulus polyphemus
AATTTTGTGTTTGTAATTCTGTACATTTAATTAAGTTATTGTTAATTGTTTATTGGTTTAATGTAAGTGGCTATTGTTCGGGACGAACAACACTAAGGAAGAGGCAGTGTTACGACAGCGGAAGTCACGTGACGCTAGTAACACGTCATGAGCTTCTAGAAAAGTCATGTCCCTTCGCGAAGCCTCGAGTGTTTACTAGATGTGCGGTACTCTTGTATATAAGACCGCTAAGAAGTGACGGCAACAATGGAATGTAATTGAATTGCAGACAGAGGTAAAGACGACAATTGAGTCAAGCGCGTGAATCGTTCGTTCGTTGTAAATTATAGCGCTTGTTTAATTTATAGCGTGACTGTGGAAATTAAGTGTATTGCAAAGTTGTATTGAGAAATAATAAACTAGTTTTATTTAAGAAAGGACTTGTATCGCTAAAGTTTCTTGGGATAGAAGTTTTACGGAAAATTATCAAATGAACAGAAACGTAACAATACTTTGTACACTTCATCTACAAGAGAAACCAGTTTGGTATTGATATTTTAATGTGCGATGACACCTATTAGTCAGTTTTCTAAATATTGCATTATCTTTGATTCTAGATTGTCATTAAATTCTACACAAAATAAATCAATCAAGTGAAGATGTGACAATTTACACTGTATTAATAAGAAGATACTCTTCCCTTTGATCTAATACAACAGATCACAAGGTCATGTATCCTGAGGCAAGTTGTAACTACATTGTCCACTTCCTAGCGCAGATACTGTGCCTCCTCTGAAATGGTAACCAAACCAAAAAAATGGGGTGGAAGTTGTTCAAAAGGCCAACCACCCTATTAGAAAGGTAAAGCTTATGAGTTCTGGTATTAAAGAAATTCATCTTTAGCAGTGATTTGTAGGAGATAAAATACAGATCTGAAATGCAGTTTTTACACTTATCTGATTTTGGATCAGAAATGAACAAATGAAGAGGAACGCGAGAAAATGGTAACCGGACAATTACTTATACACTGGACAATTAGACACCTAATAATGAAGAAGTAGGACATTTAGACACATAATAATTGTCTATTTTCCGATTACCATGCAAGTCATATAATGAAGTAAATTAAACCGGTAATATAATAAACCTAGGTCTATGTAGGTCAAATAATGGAGTAGATTTAAAATTTTAATGAAGTAGGCCCTTACAGTTCATATAAGAGAGTAAATTAAACTGGTAATGTAGTAGGCCGAGAAATATACAGGTCATATAATAGATAAAATTATTGAAATTATTGTTTTATTTTGTAATAAACAAATGGTGTCTAAATGTCCTACTTCGTCATTTTTTTAGGTGTCTAGTTGTCCTGGATTCGATAAGAATATCTGCAGTTTACATGATTTTTATCACAAATTTTAGGTTTCTAACGCTTTTCCAGCTTTCGGCGTATAAGACGTTACTTATATTTATAGCCACATATACTTGTTTGTTTTTTTGAATTTCGTGTAAAGCTACTTGAGGGACATTTATGCCAGCTATCCCTAATTTTGAAGTGAGAGACTAGCGAGAAGGCAGCCAGTGAATACCACGCACAGCCAACTTTTGGGGTACTCTTTACCAACTAATAGTGGAATTGAATGTCACATTATAACGACTAATGGCTAAATGGGGAATATATTCGGTGACACGGTTCGATTCCTCGACCCAGAGGTTGCGAATCGAGTACCCTAGTCATCAGGCCATACCAGACCTTAATTACAAGTTAATTATTGGTCTTCTTTCTGTATTAAGCTGTTTATTACTCTAAACACTTCTTGTAAACGATTTCTTTGTTTATTTTATTAAGAGCAAAGCCACATAATGTGCTATTTGTGCTCTAGCTGCTCGCCGCATGTATCGAAACCCGCGTTTATACATAAGCCTTAGACTTCAGACATCAGACTTAGGGGTGTTGTGAGTAAAGCTGTGCTGTTCATCATATGGTGTTACATGTATCCTCCTTTATGAGAATTATAAATTACTAAAAAAAAAAAAAGCCTTCTGAAAGTAAAACGATCTAGTTCAGCAAATGTTTCAACTAAACTTTAAATTTGCTACATTATTTAAAGAGTTAAATTTTAGTTCTGATCTCTGAACCGAGTTTGTCTGCGTATACAAAATTATACCATATAAATATAATTTTTAGACAAACGTACGTATCAAGTAAAAGTATAAGTAAAAGTCGACTTTATTATTATTATTAAGTGTAGCACCAAAATTAATTATACTTGTCGTTGGACATTTAATACTAATGTCTTATAAGAAATATAATTTATTAGTTATGATTAGACGTTCATACAATAACAGTTGTTGTTGTAGTACAAAAAGTTTTACACATGCGCTTTGCATCTGTTGTAACTTGTAAGTTATGGCGGGAAACAATATTATCGTTATTTAGTGTATATATATATATATATACACACATTTTTGTATATGACTATGATGTATTGTCGATAGTAGCATTAATTAAGCCTAATTTGACTTAATAGTGTCCCTAGTTTAGACCCTGGTAAGTTTTAGTGTTTTAGTAACATAGTAAAATGATTAAACATTAAAGTATCTATAGCTGTGGTAATGTTAGATTATCGGTTGTTTACTAGTGTTAGTGTACAAATTAAGAAGCAAGACATTCGAAAGAGCAGGGCCCAAAGTTAATAATAATAACGCTATTATGCGGCCACAATATTTTCATAATTTACACACTTATTGAGTTAATGTCAATTTACAGTTCGAAGTTGAAAAACAATCAGAAATTAGGATTATCTGGAAACTTAAAAATGTTTTTGATATGTCATTGCATTTTTGGAAGATTCATTAATACTAATAGAACAGTCAAAAATTAATAATTTTTATTGTTAATAATTATTGATTCCAGTTACTTGTTTTTTGTTGTTTTTTTTAAACTGATAAACAATTATCAACAGATAAACCTATAAAAGTATAAAGCTTACCTTTGTTCATGATCTTGGACTTTCAACACTAAAATCAATTTTCCAAATCTAGAACTTCTCATTGTTTTTATTTAGATCATCTTAAACTCAGAGATATCTTGTGTACATGTAGGTTACTGAGTGAAGTCTTGGATTCATATTTGTGATTTGATTATTTGAAGAAATTTGTATAAGCTTTGAATATATAGGGATAGCCTTCATCTTAGGTATATGTATTTCTCTGTTAGAATAATTAACTTATAAAATAGTTTTCTTAACCCATTAATTACGGCAGGAGCAGCTCAGTTGCCATTTTCTGACTCGCAGATAAAACTGAGTTGCCATCAATCACAATAAAATGGTAATTTTTGTCATTCACATAGAGTTTTATATATATATATATCCGTCATCCACAGTTAATGGGTTAATGATGACCACATAGTGTGCTGATAGTTTGGATTTTTAAAGTTTGCTGTTGAAAAGTGTTACATGTTTTTGAAAAGTTACATTTATTTGGGTTGATCTTTTAGGATTAGGAGTGATGACAGTGAGCCAGATAGCTTGCTTTTATGTTGTTTTTGTGTATAATCCATGTCTTTCTATAATATTATTGTTCATACTTAACTATATGTAGATCTATTAGTACAGATTGTAGAAATTATTATTTGGTTGAAATTTTTAGGTAGGCTCATTTATGTTGAAAACATTTTAAAACAATTTGTATTGAATCATTCTTAAAAGATATGGATCTGTTTTATTTATTTTTAGAAAACATAAACCAGTATGGCAGGAGACTATGAAACACATGCACAAGAAGAAATTTTGCATAGTGATGAAGACGAAACAGAGCTGACAACCCCTATAGAAGTTCTTCAGAAGTTAGAAGAAGTAATAATATGGTGTTCTACCTTAGTCTCTAATATCTTACGAGTTCCTTTAAATCATGAGGAAGTTATAAAACTTTTACTATAATGTTTGGTAATGTGTATTAGATGCTTAATGAAAGTTTAGTGTACATATTTTGATTGATTATATGACCTATGTGTCTTTCAGTTTCTATAAAGAATATTTAAGATTTATCAAAGTTTGTCTGTTATATGGTAAAACCTTTCAGTAATGTGTAAGATTCTAACCTGAGGTGATGTGAGACTTCTGAATTGTCAAGGCTATTCTTCTCCAAGCAACCAAAACATTAGAAACCAATTTAATTTCATTCAAATGTATGTATACCTATTCAATAAAAGTTTTTAAAAATTGAAATTAATATGCACACCCTATGGCATAAAATAAAATTTAAGGGTAACAAAGAACATGTTGATCCTTTTAAAATGTCCCATCCACTAAGCTAAACTTTAAAATAAAGTCATTTGTCATTCAAATATTTACCAAGCCTTCCCTTACACTCCCTTAAATTTACTACATCTGTCACATCTGAAGGCAACCCACTTTAAAGGCCAACCACCCTGTTAGAAAAATTAAACTGTCTTAACTAAAGATGACTCCCACCATGCCAGTATTTATATTTATGTTCCATAGCCCTACCATTCTCAACATTAAGTACAAAAAAAGATGATGCAACAGTATTACGAATTCCCTTAACAATTTTAAACATTAAAATCAATTCCCCGTTAGCTGTTTTTTGTTTTTTTTTCCTCTTGAAGATAAAACAGTAAACCCCCTCTGGATCCTTTCCAACTATTCAATGTCCTTCTTAAGGTAAGAAGTCTAAGACTAAACACAATACTCCAAATGTGCCTAACCAGTGACCTATAAAATGAAATTATAACCTCTTGACGTTTATTCAGTATTTATGTAGATGCATCTTAAAATTCTATTTGCCTTGCTACTAGCAATAGCATGCTGCTTGGATGGCTTAAGAGACTGATCATCCAAAACACCACTATCCTTTTCTTTCATAACACTGTTAAAATTATTCCTATCAAAATTATACTTGTAATTCAAATTATATTATCCTACATGCATTACCTGTCATTCATTATAGTTAAAAGCCATCTGCAATTTATTTGCTCAGCTCACCAAATAATCCAAATTCTTGACTCAACTCCATTTATAACAACCCACTGTTTTCTTCCATTCAGCCACATTTTTTACCCAATGAGCCAACTTACCTCCTCACACCTATAGATATGTTTTTTTTTGTGGCACCTTGTCAAATGCTTCCTGATAATCCATATACACCAAATACACACCCTTACCTCTCATCTAAATAAGCAGTATCTCTTTAAAAAATGTCAAAAGATTAGTAAAGCAAGATTATCCCCCAGTAAAATCAAGTTGATTATCAAACAAGATTTTGAACTTGTCACCTTGCATATCTTGTTATTATGTAGCACTCAACGACTCTTACTTAATCACCTTTCTAAGTACATCTTCTTCAGTACTGATATTAAAGCTAATAATCGAGTCTTCATTTTCAATCATGTATTATTATTATTAAGAACATTTCTTAAACATGGCATTTGTTTCATCTTTTGGCATTTTTATGTCAGTAAATATGCATAGTTTTGCCCAACCATAATAGATAACTGCAAAAAAATCTTTGCAATATCTGATAAAAATAATTTTCTTACAGGCCTGGTTAAACGAAAAGTTTGCTCCTGAACTTCTGCCTTATAAAGGTGAATTAGTTGATTGTATGTTAGACCAGCTTCAGCACATGGACCAAAACCTACGACGTGTGAAACCTGGAGATTTTAGGATCATCATTCATAAAATGGAGGTAATAAACTACTTCTGCTGATTTTATGAATAGATTTGTTTGGAAACAAATGTTCTAATGACATTTGTATAAAACAGTTCAAGTCAATTAAGGAAGATGTAAATCACTATATTTTCTTTAAAAAGTAATCATATAATTAATGAGTTTGACATAAAATTGGCTTGGAATATTAACAGTTTTTTTATTCATTACTTCTTTTTTCTTATTATTATTGTAGATTTGCAGTAGTTAATGCTTTCCTTGTGATGGCTTTCTAATATAGAGCTTTTCTAATACTATGGACTGAACTTTGCATACCTTTAATGTGATTTGATTAGATCTGAGTATTACAGGGTGTCTGGAAATCATATTAAAATGTATTAGAATTTATTTCTGAGTTTTTCCGAAACACTTGTAAACAGTTCGTTAATGTAATTTCTGGAATACTGTGTATTCCATTCCTTATGATAGGAGCAATAGTGGAGCATATATGTGAAAAAAAGTTGTATCAGATGCTCTCTTTTGTCAGAAAGCATGAAAACTTGTTTAGGAAGGTTTTAAGATATGCTGATTTTAAAACTGAAGGAAGGAAGCAAGCTTTTAGGACAAGGTGTCCTGTTTATAATTGAGGATCATATAAGTTCAAGTAAGGCTCAAAAATACTGTAGAAATATGTGTGCTGAGAAAGCAATAAATCAAACAACTTCAAGCTTACTCTTTAAGTGGCATGTGTGAGCAGCAATACTTTTGTTTTCTCTTTTAAGTGCCTTTTATCTATATAGCATTAGTTGTAATTAAACAGTAGTGCTGTTCATGTAATTAGGTTATCACCTTGACACCTTGTTATGATTATTAGTTGATGTTTAGTTAGATCTGACAAACACAGTTAAATAAGGAAGTTATTCTTCATTTAGCATTTTTTGATTGAATAATGAATATTAAATTGCTGTAACTTTTTCTTTATGAAAGGAATATTTCCCTAAGCAACACTGGTGGCATTTTAAACTTGTAATAAGTAGACAAAATATAAAGTTAAAGCTAAACTATTGTTTAGCCCAGACAAGGTAAACATGAACACCAGGCATCACTGTAGCTAATTATGTAAACAACGGCCACTAGGCCATGCCTTCACATTTGTGAGCTGTGTACAAACAGAACACTGCATATCTTTGCATGTAGTTGCTCAATCATATGTAATACTAGCTATCATGTCATGTAGGAGTACAGTTGGCATGTATCTAAAATCTAAACAATGGCAGAGCTACTAATAATGATCTTTGGTAAAAGTGTAGCCTTATAATTGACAGTGAGTGCTGTTGGCTAGTTGCCTTCCCCCTGGTGGGCAGTTCAAAATTAGGAATGGTGGAAGATAACGTCAGTAATTTTTCCATAACTAAAGAAACAAATGTAATGCCTCCATTGCTGAAAGGGCAAGCATGTTTGGTGGCAATGGGAAGTGAACTCTCAAACCATGAGTCAACCACCTGAAGCCAAACAAAGGCATCCACCATTATTGTACCTTATTTCTATGGACTGCTCCAGAATTTTGTAAATAGGTTGGGAAACTAAATGGACTTTTATCTCAATGGAGAGGGGCAATCCAGTACCCAAAGAACAACTTTAATTTAAAAAGGGTGAGAGGTGATGGAATACACCCATTTTATCCCCC
Organism: Limulus polyphemus; assembly: GCF_000517525.1. Taxonomy (NCBI): domain Eukaryota; kingdom Metazoa; phylum Arthropoda; class Merostomata; order Xiphosura; family Limulidae; genus Limulus; species Limulus polyphemus. The sequence goes on from NW_013667703.1 coordinate 7,337, forward strand.
CCCCCCAAATGTCATGCTTTCTAACAAATTTCAACATCTTTGTCATTTATCCACCTCACTACAAAATCTTCTTAAGCTATTTTGTAACAAAAGTAATGAGATGTAATGTGATATGAATAAATTTACTTTCATAGAAACCTAATACAAGTATGAATCAACGTATAGAATGTCATACAGCTCATTGAAACTTTAATGTACCTCTAATATCTTATTATTTTTAACACATAAAAAATTAATAAGTTACTTTATAACAGACTTGATCTGAATTGGATGGTTAATAGACCCATGCTATAGCATGGAGCTTGTCAAAGTGCTACAGGGACTGATGCACAATTTTCTTGTTACCAGTGCTTCTTCCTAAATAAGGAAGTATGTTTCTTATGTTTAAGGGCAATATTCTTAGTTGTGTGTACTCTTGCTACCTTCTAGTCTTCACTATTAAACCTGAAGCTCTATAATTATCAGCAGTTTGACCATGTAATCTGATTTGTCTTGTTTGTGTGAAGCTTTAGCTCTATTAAGCCAATTTCTGTTTGGCACAAAATCTAGGTTCCACATACGCTAGTTGAGTGTGAAGCCATAAAAAAACAAAACAGTTATTTCAAGCATATTCTTCACACTTCAGGTAGGAAAAATGGAGAGAGAAAAGAAAATATAAACTGGAAAGAAATATCTAAAAGTTATTAAGATACATAATGGATGATAGACTTCACAATGACCTGACAACAAAACTCTTTATAATCATAAACCATTATCACTGTAGAAAAATTTCATGTCTTGCCCTTAGCCCTGATTTACCTGTATAATAAATATATGAAAAGTGCTTTTGATTTGATATAGTAAGTAAAATGGTAATTGATAGTTTTTGTTTATTTTTCATCTTATTTACATGATAGCTCTTTGAGTTGCATTTTGATAAGAGTTAGAAAAATTAGACAGATACCTTTGTTATTATTTTTTTCTAATACAAAATGCTCAAAACATAGAAGTTTTAAGGGGTTTTTCCCTCAACTCCCAAAGGAGGGTACTACTGGACCCTGCTAGGCTTCTCAGACTCCAATCTTTTATGGCAGTATTAAGTTGTTTATAAAGTTTGTAGAAAGAACCTTGATATAGTGTTAAGAAAAATTGCTGATGAATGTAATGTAAAACAATACAGGTACGATTGCTACTTAGTTGAGATAACAATAAGATGTAATGTAAAGCAATACAGCTATGATATACTACTAGGTTGAGTGAGGCAGCAGTAAGATGTAATGTAAATCAGTACAGCTATGATTGCTACTTGGTTCAGACTAGGGTCAAATTAGAGGGGAGGGGCAGGAGGGCCATTTGGCCCAGGTCTCGAGCTCAAAGGAGGGCCTCAAATTTAAACACGTGTTATTTTTTTGCATTTGTTAAATTTTATGACTTGTCTTCATGCGTCTCCCAATCAGACCAAAATGTGACACACATTCTGAGCATAGAGCTGCAAATTAAATACTCAAATTATGTTTCACTTTTCTTCTGGGCTAATGATTGTCTTATTTTGTTTTTATGTGTCATAATTTTTTTTATTATTATAGATGTAATGTAAAGCAATAACAGCTATGACTACCATGTGGTTGATGTAACAGCAATACAGCTAATATTACAACTTGGTTGAGACAACAATAAGATGCAAGATAAAGCAGTAACAGCTGTTACTACCACATGGTTGAGGCAACAATAAATGTAATGTAAAGCAATACAGCTATGAATGCCACTTGGTTGAGACAACAATAAGGAATTAATTAGAGCTGAATGATTTTACCAAACCTTATGTTTAGGGTGTATAGATATATATATACACACACATACACACCTAAACATTTTGTGAGGAAGTATAGAGGTAGAGATAAATCATAAAATAGCGTGATGATAAACAGTTTTCATTAGGTTTTAAGCAAAATATATCATTAATTTAATTTAAATGCCCCTGATGTAATGGAAAAATTAAGGGGATTGTGAAAAAGAAACATCTACAGTGTATTGTGATTTTTTATCACAAATGTTGGGCTTATTTTATGTTTTCTTTAGATTCTTATTTTGACTATTTTAATCAAGTTTTGTAGTATTTTATAAGTACTTTTTTCATTTCAGCTTGATCGAATTCAATTTGTCTTGAATAGTTACCTAAGAATTCGTCTAGAAAAAGTAAGTTTCTTGAGATTTCTTTTATAGTATGCTTAATGTTCTGCAGGTAAATTTGACCAAGACTCTTAAAAACATGCCCTATGTTCTGTTTATGCTTTTTTAATTGACATAGTATAATTTGTCAAATAAAATAGGATTATCTGTGTCAAAAAGCTATATTCATAGTTCTGTTATCTATATGAATCTTATTATATTGGTGTTCAGTTAATCAGCACTGTATTTGGATATTATCCTGATTTTGACATTATTGATTTGCCTAGTAAAGAAGAGTTAAAAGTATGATGCACTGTAATTATATTCACATTTGTTTTATTTTAAGCATATTATTAGTGATTTTATGAGTTCATATCTGAAGTTTTGCAGAAGGTATGTGGTTGTATAACTAAGTAGAGTTCTTCTGGCAGTACAAGTATTTTAAAGTTGTGATCAATACAGGAAGAATATATATATTTTTAATTCTAATTTTCTTTTGTCAGATTGAAAGATTTGGCGCTTATCTTCTTAACTTAGAAGCTCAAGAGGAAGCTGAAAACATTGAGTTAATGTCTCCAGAAGAAAAATTATTTGCTCAACAGTTTGTTCAAATTCATGTTTTTAGTAATTTAAATATTAAATATATATATATACATTAATATTACTATATCCCCACTGTTGTGTGGGTTGTACTTCTGCAGGTACCTTTATTAAAAAGGTACATTTTACCATTCTCCTGATAGACAGTACAATCTGTAGCTGTATTTTTTACAATAATATATTTTACCATATAATTCATGAATTTGTACATATTCATATACAGTATCAATTATAAGTGTGAGTCCAACAACAAAAGACAGACTAATTTTGCTGTAAGAATGGGAACCACTGTTGGCCAAACATTAATGCTGTCTGTTTTGCTATATGAACATATTTTTCTAATTACAAAAAATAATTATTCCCTTCATAAATATTATCATTGCATGGATGCACATTAACCCATCCTTTATGGGCTGGGTGTAATACACCCAGCTCGTAAACACAAAAGTATCCATGAGAGTAAATATACTATGATTTTTAATAATGTATGCACATTAGTTAGCCAGGCTGTTTTTTGTTCAACTTGGTGCATGATGGTGAATAAAACAAAATACACAGCCTGGCTAACTAATGAATGAATATGTACTGTAAAATTCTTATCAGTGCTATAAGTGTAGCTATCAGTTTGGCCACCAATTTCGATTTTATTCCTTTAAGTCCGTCACATGCTCAATTCTTTTTTTAGGCCGCAACTTCTTTTCATACCTAAGGTGTTTTTCATTAGATATCATGACTTTTTGTCAATACACACCAACAAACCACAGCAACTAAGAAAATGACACTCAATAGAAACCAACATTAGCTTTAGGATCACAATCCTATTATTTGGAACAGATCTGTACTTTACAGAACCAACCAGATTGTTTAAAATATATGGTGGTTGATTTTCCTCTATAAAACAGTGTTAATACCTTCCTTTATAGTCATCACCCGCTTGCCCTTGGTACAGCCATATCAAATATCATTATTTATGCTAATTACGTAAGCAGATACTAACATCAAGTGAAACTAATCGCTCTTTAATTAGGAGAGTTTCATAAAATTTAGCAAATTTGTGATTAAAAGTTGGCAGTGAATAATGAATAATAACTGTTTACTTGTATGATTCTTTTGAAACCTTGAGATAGAAACTGCTAATCTAGCTTCCTTAGCCTAACCAATACTTATGTATCTACATGTGCTTTCACCCTATAATTTTGCTGCTGTATATCAACCATCTTTAATCTGAATAGCAAAAAACTAAAAATGGCCCACCTTTTCTCTTAGGTGAAGCTGTAGTAAAAATTTCGGATCTGGTCGCTCATGTGACTTTTTGCATAGGCTTGCACAAAAATTTTGGTCAAAATTGAATAGTTTTTGTTAAATAACTTTGCACATGTAGCTTATATTCAGGCCAAATTTGACACCTAATTATAAGTTTTAAAGATCTATCAGTGTGCCAAATTTGAAAAAAATCCAAAAAGTTAAATATGTTTTCTGTCAAATAAAGTTTCTGTATTTTTAATGCAAAGAAAGAAAAAAGGAAGAAATTCAATAAAAATTGGAGATTTTATATTTCATCTATTCCTTAATGGATTGCCTTGAAATTTGGTATGTGAATTAAGGGTCCAGTAGAGCACTTCCACTGAAAATATGTGATAATTTGGATACCACAGTCTGAGCTACAGAAAGTGGAAAATTTGTATTATCGTGTGTCTTGATATATCCATAATTTCTGACCAAAACAAGCTACTTACATAGATTAAGAATTAACCTAGTAATTGATATACATATAACTAGTTTAATATATCATTCTGACTATGAGTATGCAAGGCCATAAAACAAAAACTTGTAATGATTAGAATATATTGATTCATCAGTTGTGTATCCTAGTATGTTTACATGTACTTAAAATGTAATTAATGTTTGGTACAATATTTCAATTTTTTTAAAATAAGTTTTTATCATACAAGCTTAATATCTGATCTTAACTTATATTTCTAATATTATGTTAACTTTATTATACAAATTATTTTATTCAGATATGTTATAATTTTCATAGTATTTTCTTACCAAGCAACACAGGTGTTAAAAAGCAGTTATGATTTTTATATAGCCACTAGCACACTTAACATCCACTTTGGCTGAGATATTTTTATTTCTTTAGTTCTTAGTTTATCTGTAATTTTTGTCACTGTTTCAAGATTTAAGGCATTTTGTAATCATTATAATTTCTCTAAATAAATTTTGAGATTTTTTATTAAATTTTTTTATTGATATCTTGGTTTGTAATTTTTGTAGTAATTTGTTTCTGCTTCCTGCCAGTAATCATAATTTTTCTGTACAAAATTTTCCATTATACTGGAATAACTTTCTTTCCTTACACTGGGTATTAAACTATGTCAGGTAAAGTCTAAAACTTACACAAAATACATATGATAATGTAAGTGCATAATTCTAAATATAAATCATATTTTTTACGTGTAATAATATGGATCATTAATAATATAAGTGCAGAATAATCTAAAGGAATATTTCATTGTATTAGTCAAATTAAGTTTTCCAAAACTGTATGTATATATGATGTAAAATATTCAATCCTTGAGAGTTTACTTTTATTCAATAATTTTGTGAACACAGTAAAACCATCTAGGTGTGATTTTAGGTATGTTGGAAACATTGAAGGCTATCTTCATGATACTATCCTCCAGCACATGCCTCCTAACATGGAACATTTTCAATTAGCTTCTGTAGGTAAGATTTGCTTTCTGTGTCAGTTTGTGGTAGCAGAAATTTAGTTTGAAGGTTATATATTGAAAGGTATATTTACAGAACTCAAGACGTGTTACATGTGTACCCAGTAAGTTTTTGTAGATAGTTTATTTCTCAAAAAGAAATTAACTTGTAAAGAAATAGATTATGACAAACATATTGATAAAAACTTTTCCACTGAAGAACAAATTTTAATAATGAAAGTGGAATTACATAGCTCTTTAATGGTATTTTAATCACATGTAAAACATTATTTGTCTTTAAAGTGGTTTTGTGCAGAAAAAACCTATAAGTTATTTGTAGCTTGTTTAAAAATACTTTGCATTGAGGCCAAACCTGGCATTGACACTTCTGAAATTTGGAAACATGATATTTTCAAATGCTTCAATCTTAAATTAATAAATCCCAGGAAAAATTTATTACTGCTTCTCTTAATAAAGCAGAAAAAGAAATTAATTTCTCTTGTAGAAGGGTGCAGGTTGGGTTCTCTGTTACAGCTCTTGAGTTCTTTTTTGAAACCTATTGGATTTGTATTAAGGAACTTTTAAATATTCTATAAATTTACTTAATCAGAGTTTCTGGATTATTTGTAATCATAATCTAGGTTTACACTACCAATTTTCAAGTAAACCTGTTCATTCAGATCAGAAAGCTTCAAAGCTCTTGATTCCCCAATTTGTGTCTCTTTCATTTATTTTTAAAAAAAATTTGTTCATTGTGTATATTCTAAAAACATTACGTGCAAAATTTCAAGGGTTTATGTAAAAAAATGTGGGAGGAGTTCAAAAATCAAGTAAACATTAAAAACCAAGTATGTGAATCACTTGTCAATTTATATATATATATATAAAGCTCAAAAATCTGTGTGTCTGTCTGTTTGTCCCTTATCTAACTACTCCTAGATCACTGGGCCAATCTCAACCAAACATTGTAGGATGATAGTCTGGAACAAGGAGCATGTGAATGGGGGGTTCAAAAACCTCCACCTCATTATTGCTGTTATTGAGAATTTATAATCTTTGACATAAGTTAATGTTAACTACATTTGTATATAGTGCCACGTTCTTACACCAAACAAAATATACTGGATGAAATTTTCCATATCCTGGTGGGACAGCAGTAATTCTTCAGATTTACAATAAAATCAGGGGTTCAATTCCCCTCGGTAGACACAGCAAATTGCCTGACGTGGTTTTGCTATAAGAAAACACACACATTAAAATTTCTATAACACAACATACACACAGTGTGGGGGAGGGCACTCAAACATCTATGGAGGAATGTAATATAAAAAAAACCACCACTATTGCAATAATACAATAATATCAGATGAAGTTGATATGACAACAGCCACCATAACACTGATATGAAGAGCCATTTCTTGAGTTATACCCACTTCCAACTTTGACCCATGACCTTACAGCTTCATCCAATGACTGTTAGTTAACCAATAACGTGAAACAGTGTGGAAGGACATTAAGAGGTGGGTGTTGAAAACAGGTAACAGAAAGCACCCCTACTGCCACTACTTTGGTCGCTACCTCTTTGTACCAAAGTCACACTGACCATCACACAGTGTATACCATGTTTTAAGTATATACATAGTGAGTTCTTAATGCTTGTACAACACTTTTG